>NC_072740.1:36863965-37050524 GCF_026930045.1 Uloborus diversus | reverse complement strand
GTAATCCCCCCCCCCAAAAAAAATCAGATTTCGACCTAAATTTTTATTTTACGATCATCCAATTTAAAGTTCACAAGTTTTTTCGGCGCACATGTACATGCATATGTACCTAAGAACACATAGATGACCGAAATATCCATTTTGAACGTCTCCTTCTTAAATTATCGCAAATTCTCTTGTGATGTCTTCATGCGCGTCAACTTACGTCACTCAAAAACGATATGAAATAGTAAGTTGAAAACTCATACGTACGTAGTATGATCTAAAAGTTTGAGGACAAGTTGCATAAAAATTTACTGTGAATAGTTCACATTACCGAAGTACATATACATACAAAATAGTCACCTTGAACGACTATGCACTTCTGCCAACGTTCGTATAGCTTTTAGAAGGACTCCTGGAAGACATTTATCGCAACCTCCTGCAAGGCCTCTTGCGCTGCTCCTTTAACTTCATCGTGGGGAAGAAGGCGACTTTCATGTTGAGGATGCACGGTTCGATTGGTCAATACTCTGATAAGACAAACAAATAACATAACGTTTCGTCCGACTTAGCTCCGAGTGACTTTTACCTGTTCCCAGCAAAAAAAAAAACATTTGCATGGACGCCGCTTTCTTCCGTTAGGAGAAGATAAAGCTGCATCACAGAAGTTAGGGGAAAATGGCTTCCAGGAGTGTTTCCAAAAGTTATACGAACACTGGCAGAAGTACATAATCCCTCAAGATGACCTTTTGAAGGTGGATGTGCTTCGGTAATGTGAACTATTCTGGGTGAGGTTTTATACAGCTTGTCCCCCGAACTTTTGGATCGTACTACGTATAATATGTATAGAGTGTAGTTATCCTTCTCCTTTTTTGACTGCTGTATGATGGAAAACAAAGAACAACAGCCAAAAAAGAGGAAGAAAAACAAAGAGACTGTTTAATAAACAATTGATTTTTTTTAATTGTACATATAACTAAGATTTCAGTAATATTGTAATAATGTATGGATTTAGGTAAACTAAACATAGTTAAAAAAAATATTAAATTATGTTGTTTAATCATTCAAAAAAAAAAATTAAGAATAAAACTATGAAACCGTCAACAAATTACGCAATTAAAAGTGGAAAGATTGCACGTAGACATTTTTTAGTCATTAAATTAAACAAAAAATGTAACAGATAAAGTACAATATTAAATCATAATAGGAATATTTTTATACTTATTTAAAATTTATGAGTAGAAAAGTTTGCATTTTTCATAAAATGTATAACAGTGACATAAATTTTGCGGAAAAAAGAAATAGCCATGAAAACAGCGAGATTCTTAAAACGCAGCTACAATAAACAAACTCAATATTTACACCACCAAGTTAATAACTGAATACATATACTACTTGATCTGATGTTTGCACACGTAATATTGAACAATTTGATTGTTTAATCTTTTATGAAGCACTACAAACAAGTTCAAATTAAGTTTTTCAATTTAACAATAATTTTCTGAAATTTAAAAAATTGCATAATAGAAAATCCTTGAAACTTTTCTATAACATATCATTAAACATATGATGAAAACCGAAAATAACTCATTCATTGATTTTAAATAAATACATAAAAATAGTTACTTACAACAGAAAAAAAAAATCAATCGCTATTAATGATGCAAAAAAGATGACGCATAACAAAATATAGGTGAAACAAGTATAAGAAATACGCAAAATGACATTTCTTGGCCAAACTAAAGAATCGCTAAATATTTAAGAAATGCTTGAAACGACGAGGGTGGGTTAGGGGGGGGGGGTCACCCTCTGATTTGGAGTAACTCACAACGTTAAACTTCGGCCCCAACTTCGGCTTAATTTTTTTAGTACAGAACCGCTACCACCAACGCCTCGGCAGTGTTTCTGAATCTACTTCAGCATTTCCGAAGAAAAAAATTCAAAACTCCCTTTGTTTTCCGAATTATGTCACCAATCAAAATGTCTTTATCAATTTCTTACATTAATGCTCTAAATTCTTCCTAAACAATAGACAAAGCCTGAAAAAAAAATCTCTAATTTTATAAATGGTGTTAGTTTTAAACAACTCAGAAGTACAACTAGAGTTTAATTTCAGAAATTGAGGGAGTGGGAGGAGGGGCACGCAAGTGCTCTCGGAAATACAAAAAATAGTCGTAAAAAATAGAGTTCAAAATAATCATAAACATTCAGCAGAAAAGCCCTTTTAAAACTTGCACCCGAGTTTGTTTTGACATGCAGTGGCGGATTTAAAATATAGCATAAGTTTCAATTGCGCGAGAGGCCCCATAACCATAGGGACACCGCAGGAGTTAAATAAATGCTTATGGTAAATGTTTACAACTTCTGTGATAGAGATATAGGGCCCCAAAATGTATTTCGATGGGCCCCAAACTTGTAGCTTTGCCGAAGCGATACAGAAAAGACTGCATTACTGTGATTCATATTACAAATGTCGAAATATATAAAATTATCGTCTGTTCAACGGGAATCTAACAAAATGAAACAAAACCGGTTTCGCCATCTTATATTTGTTTCCTTGGTCTCCATTTCTGCAATACATCACCAAATGATCGTCAGTCTGAGACGCTATGTTAGTTTTGCATTGAAATAAGTAATTAATAGCCACAAAAAATCAGTTAATAGGCTTTTTAGAACACCCGATCAAAAACAAAAAGTGAAGTGCACAACTGGAGCATGCGCACATCCAACATGCGAAAATTTAGCCTTCTACAGCTTACTATTTTTCAGTTATGCCTTATGAGAGATACATACGTACATCCAGCCGCAAGAAACAACGCAATAATTAACTTGTTTGGTACCTGAATGCAGTATTAAAATCTCTTTCAAGGGTGACTAAAATAGAAATTCATACTGAAATTTAAGTAAACAATTTTGTATGAAAACAATAACTCCTTTTACTTTGTATTAAAAAGTAAAACAACAAAGGTCCTTTTTTTTTCAAAAACATCGGCCAATTCCATCGGCTTTTCGATGTTTTTAAGACCGATGGGCCGATGTTTCTTGCAAGTTAGCATCGGCCGCCGATGCCGATGCCGATGGCTAGATTGTTAAACCATCGGCGCCGATGCAATCGGCTAGGCCGATGCATCGGTCGAGTCCTACACAATGAATCATCATTATTCCAGATCCTTCACATTTGAGACGCAAAAACAAACGGTCACACGTATCTAGCGATGGAGCACGTTCAACATTAACTCCTAAAAGTAAGTGTATGATTCGGAAGTGATATCGCTCAATTGAATACAAGGAAGTTAATGCTGTCCGTACATACTCTTTGTTCGGAATAAACTTCAACATATTGAACTCAACAATGCAGCACTGTACACACTTTTCCAATTATCACTATTGCGCGTCTTATATCTGTTCCTGTCGCACAAAAAATGGCACAGTGTCAAATCGTTACAGCACTAACAGCATTAGGACAGCAACTGATGTCTGAAATCCGCATTTCATACTTGAACACCTGTTAGAAATCAAGATAACTCTGAAAGTCGAAGAAATACTCCTGATATAAAATTCCAAACAGGAATACGCAAATAAATAATTAAGACAAGAGGTAATAAGTACAATATTTACAAAGCATAAGTAACGATTTTTTTTTCCAAATGCAATCCTCATTAATGCCTTAACTAATATTAGGTTTCGTTTTGTAAATCAAAAATTAAAAGAAAAAGTGTGCTTATTATAGAGTTAAAAGGAAAAAGACATTTATTTATTCATACTAAACGATTCCATTGATGCACAGAATGTAAGTATCTGAAAACGTCGAGAACAAATAACGTACATTACAACTAGACATTTCAGCACCATTTTGATTTTAAATCAAAAATGAACTCATCGTGCGGTAGAGGACCTTCTACAGGAAAAAGTTCAGCCGAACAATACTTTTCCCTTGAAGGTGATGAATACATTAAATCAGTCTGGTCAAATAAATTGATTGTCTTTAAGGTATACAATATAAACGTAAAGATCGAATACCATTCAGTGTACTTTTCTACATTAAAACACGCCATTCTTGTTACTAAAAAACACGCACATATTACCTTTAAAAAAAAAAAAATTGTGTATTAATGTCATTGTTTTTTATCTTTAAAAAAACGACTTTTATCTATGCATTATATTGATAGCTGGAGAGAGAGATACAAAGATAGACTGATTAGAATGCTATAAATAGATTTTTAAAAAGAATAACCAAACTATAAAAGCAAAAGTAGCTGCCACAATCTCAAAAGAGTTTATCAATGATGTCTTTCAATATATATGAACAATAACTTTAACTCTGTAATCCACCTTGGTACTTAGAGTTAATCTTAATTAAACTTTTCGGGTTCACTAAATGAGACTAAAATATCAATGAGTAAAACATAGTCACAACATTATGAAAAAAAATGAGTATGTTATCTAAAAAATAATAATAAGTAAATAGAATGAATCTAACCAGGAAACATCACGAGTTCAGTAATCATGAAAAAAGTTTAAAATGGTCGCATTCGAAAGAGTATCTTTAGAAAAAATTTTACCCAAATATTGTGTGCCCTCGTCCTTTTGTTTTTGAGATATGGAGAGTCAAAGTCTGTCAAAATCTTACGAAAATTCGCCAAATTTAAAGACTTGGCAAGAAATGGAAAATACCACGTGATTTCATCGCCTGCGTCTAGCAAGACTCTCATTCCCATTTCTGGTCATCTGCAAAGCGCGTAAACGATGTTTCGAATTAACCCTTTACTTGTGTGTGTAAAATTAAAAAGTAACTATGAAGCCTTTGAAATGGAAACTAGAGAGCTTTATCCAGATGACCTTTATCCAATTTTATAGTCGACATTCATTACAACAACCCCTGTAGTTCGAAAAAGTCTGTCACTGCAACTGAAAGTCGCTATAACGTAAATGCACATCATATTGCATGTTATTTAGTCATTTTTAAAAATACTGAAGTCACTTTTACCAATTATGTTTCACGTTAAAAGGGAATTCAAATACGAGCAAAATAAAAATTAATACAGTTTTTTTTTTTCATTTGACTTGTTAGAGGGCTTACACATAACTTGAAAACGATACCCATAACGAAAAACACATAGGAAATAACTGACATAAATCGTTTTTTTTTTTTAATTTGAGAACATGGTTTGAAATCTTTAAAAATGTCATTTTCTTCGTATTTAGATATTGTTGAAGACTTCAGATTTACGACTCTTCAAAAAAAAAAGACTTTAAAGTGTGTTTTACCGTTTCTCTACGGTTATCATATTTTTTTCAAAACAGTTTCATCATCAAATAAACTCTTTCAGTGGAAATATTTCACCCGCAGAAGCATAAAAGTTTTAAACATCAGTTTTTTAACAGACAATCTTAAGAATAACAAAAAAGTTTAAACTTTGAACGGTATATTGAAATGTATTCAGTTAAAGCGTTCTATTGGATTCTAAAATATCATTACATCTGTGGAATTTCAAACGAGATTTTGTGCTAGAACCCTAAGACATTTTTTACAATAAAATAAAACAAATATTTCGGGCGGTGGCGTTTTCCCCTATACAGTTGCACGTTAATATCCCGGAACACAAGCCCCTAAAAATTTCAATGCCGCAGTCTGTGCCACGACACCCCGCGCCATGGTAGTCACCCCGAGTAAAGAATTAATGCGATATTTCTCACGCGCTTTGTTGGTGACCAAATATGGAAGTGAAATGTCTTGTCAGATGCAGATGTTGAATTTGCGCCGGTACCTTCCATTTCTGAACAAAACTCGCTAAATTTGGTGACTTTACTAAAAATTTCGGCAATTTTTAAGACCTCATATTTCGATAACGTGGTCACGAGGGCACGTAGTTTCAGTGCCATAAACATGTTTTCCAATGCTCTTTCGAATGTCACCAATTTGGAATTTTTTTGAATTTCCTTGATCGTGATGTTTCCTGGTAAGAGATACTTTTTGTCTTTTCAATGATTGTTTTTATCTATCTGCTAAAAATTCCAATTGATTGTGGATTTTGCTGTAAAATTGTTGATCAATGAAACTATCAAAGATCTTCAAACATTACCTTTGGTTGAATGTGAGATGACAAAAAAAAATAATATTGTGGTACAAAATTTCGCACTTTTGTGCTCTAACGCTGGCGGGCTTTGGTCTATTTTAATAAACCAGTATTTTCAAAGGTTCAAATAACGGTAATAAGCGGAAAGGTTACAAAAAAGGTTTTTTAAAAAAAAATCCTTTATTTCTGTACCAAAAATTGCGATTTTCAATTTATTAGTACATTGTATGTATAAGCCTATCCCGCTTCGAGTCATGTGAACGTAATTCTTAAAAAGAAATAAAAAATTCAATTTTTTTACCAGGGTTAAAAGAGCGCGCTTCCCATCCTTTGCATGCACCAGAAAAAATTTTTTTCCTTTCTATTGTAAAATTATCATAATGAGACTTACGTTCCTCTTGCTCTGAGGTAGATTTAAGCTATTATCACTTTTTAAACTTTAATTTATTTTTCCTTTTTTAAATTATTTTCTTGAAAAATGTTAGGTAAGTTTACTTTTTTGCAAAATGTATTTTGCTAACATTCAACTTGAAAAAGAGGAATTTATTAGTTATGCTTTTTTAAGCTTCCTAAAACTTTTAATTTTACCATTCCAAAAAAAAAAAAAAAAAAAAGGAATTCCGTTGAAGATTTGGAACATACGTATCATTAGTTAAAATCATTTCCATGAATATTTAAAAAAAAATGTTATACATTAATAGACACATAGGGGTCTATTCAATTCGAGAATAGTTCGGAACATATGTGAACCGTCGATTGCTTTCAATGTAATTGCGAATGACGAAAGTGTAAGTACTAATAAAGATTTTTTATTACCACTTAAATTTTCTCACTCCGTAAACCGATTTAATGTACGGTTATAAAACTTTCATAAAGGCCTATTACTGCACTTACTTTTTGATTAAATAATTGAATAACTCTGTTTATGTAAGTACATTGTGTAGTTTTGTTATATTTATTTCTTTAATTATTTTTGTTAAAAATCAGAAGCAAGATTTACGTGCAGCCTTTTATATGTTTAGAAAATACCGTTTCGTGTTGCAGTTATTTAATGAACGAAATTAATATGATATACATTTTTCCGTTCCTTTCATACTTCTAAAATGCAGTGAATTTGGATATCAAGTTAAAGTTTTCCCGTTTTAGGTGTTTAGAAATAAAACTTAAACGACGGGTGAAAAGTATGTTATGGTTTGTCATGAACCTAAGTAATACTTTTAATATCCCCTTTTAGCCTTCCTTCCCTAATTGTCAAAAGTAAAATGAAAAGTGAAAAGTATGATATATATCTCCGTGCATTTAAAAAATATCCCGAAAAATAAATAAGATGTCTAATAACTTATCAGGGATTAGTTCCTTTCGGAAACTTTTTTTTTTTTTTTTGAGCAATCACGATTGCTTATTGCTTTCACTTGACTGTTTTTGGCGTTCCTATGATTTTATTTTCCCACCGCCACCCTCCGCACCATCACCGTCGACCTGTTCCTCACGATGCTGCTCCTATAGCGAAAGCCGTCTCCAGGTTGCATCCATATCCTACACCTACACGCGCATACATACACAACTACACACACGCGCACACACACTTACACAAACACATACATACACATACACATTCATGCACACAGACACAAACACATATGCCTACACACACATACACATACCCAACGCCCCCCCCCCCCCACGCATTCATACAGACAACTACCCACACACTTCTGCCTGCACAGAGACACAAACACACACGCCTACACACACATACACATACCCCTACCCCTACATGCATACTCCCCCTCACACAGAAACACACACGCCTATATACACAAAATCGTGATTGCGAAAAACATAATTTGAATTCAAGATGTCAAAATTCATTTTTTTTTGAGCAATCACGATTGCTTATTGTTCTCATTTGACCGTTTTTGGTGTCCGTGCCTTTTTCAACTTGGACTAGAAGCCGCTGCAGCACCACCGCTCACCATCCTCTGCTGGCGGCGCGGCGCGGCTGCTCCGGTTTTGAGCTATCCGATCTTCTTGTCGGAGGCGTCCATGTCCTACACATACGCACGTTCACACACATACACACACGACTTCACACACATACACTCACACACGCCTCCGTGCATACACACAGGTCTACGCACACACACAACTATGCACACGTAACCGCCCAGGAGGAGAGGCAGGCTTGGGGGGGGGGGGGGGACAGGAGCCGTTTCTAGAAACAATAGCTCCAATGAGTAGGGTCCTGTCTCAGTTCGTGATTGCGAAAAACATAATTTGGATTCAAAATTTCAGAATTCAAATTAATTTTCTTTTTTTTTTGAAGTCTACAAGGACACCTTTTCCCACATTGCTGTCTTTGACTCGAGCAATTTTTGAACATTTATGAAAACTATATGCTAACTCCTGCGGGAAGTTGAATGAAAATATAGAACGCGAACTAAAAGTTTGATTTGCATTACATAAACTTGATTTGTAAGATATTTTGATGCAAAATATGTTGATAAAATGCTTTTAATTTTATTCAGTTGCTTCAAATATATTTTTTAACATGTTTTCTTTTTTAATCTTTAATGCTAAGAACTCTAAAAGTTCCGAATCTAATTACAGCTTTTGATTTTGCCCAGAAATTTGAAAAAAAAAAGTTATTAATGAACACAAAAATATTTTCCTCAAAACTAACTTTCGCGCAAGTAAGAGATTTATTAATAAATGATTTTTAAAATGAAATTGTTCTTTTTCATTCCTAACGTTCAATATTTTTTTAGTGGTTTTTGTAACGAAAAAAACGAAAAATACTCCAGATTTTTTTTTTTTTTTGTGTGTGTGTGCACCAAGACTTGCAATTGTTCCTTCTTTTTTTTTTCGCTAAGAATTAAAAAATATTTTAATAGAAAAGCTTTAAAATTAACTGCAAATTTATTGCACATTTACTCAAAAAAAGTTTTACTTTGGAGGAAATATTTTTAGTATTTTTCAATTCAGCTCTGCAATTTGTCTCATCAACGCTTGTGCACCTAAATGTTAGACAAAATAGCTGAAATTAAAATGTACTATGTAAAAAATTTTGAATGGTTGAAGTTCATTGAAACAACATGTGTGAGCGTTTCAAAGAATGATTTTGATATCAAATAATTTATATTTATATTTTTATTTATTTATTTATTTATTTTTTGCATAAGGTGGACATACTTTGCCTTTAGAAATCCATTTTAAATATTTGAAAATTCAAAACATTCTAATGGTGCATTGACAAAGACTTCTGATGTTACAAAACCGTCATTGATAAGTGGGGCATCAGGCTTGTTCTAGTTAAGACTTCATGCTTTTTTAATTCGATTTATGAGCTGATACATTAGTTTCCACAATCAAAAGAGAGGATATATGGTTGAGAGGATTTGAACGGTAAGAAAAACTTCGAGCATGACAATGTTCTCTTGTGACATCATAGGTAATGTTGCTCCAAGAACAGATGGATTAAATTCGTAAATCACTTTAAAGCGGAATGTTTTTTTATTCGTTGTGTGATATACTAAACACTTTCCATTTCACTTTGCTTTCTAATGTCCTATACTTTTCTTGGTTTTCCTTCCCTCTGCCATTGAAAGTTAAACAACTGTTTCTCTTTGAATGAGCTTTCCCTTTGCTTTCCTGAAATTTCCTTGGGGTGATATCACGACACAGTCATGAGAGCAACCACATGCAGGCCGTCAGTGGTGTATCGCAATCCTTCGCTCCAGAGATTTTGGGATTGCAAAGTTTTAACAATAACCCCCGCAGTCGGGTGCAAGACGACGTCCCCTCCACTCTTCTGGATATGCCAAGCGTGTTTTCTTTTGGATAAGCCTGTTTATATATTGAAAATGAAATTCGCTTTTTAATACGTTTTGATTCATTAAAACTGAAAGACTGCTTTTGAATCTTCGTCCGTATCGAACTAAGTTCAACAAAAATGGAATTTTGTCCTATTTTCATGTGCGTCCTAAGCTAAATCCACATAATAATCTTTGACATTGATATGATAAAAATAGCTTGAAAAATGCAAAAGAAAACTTGTGGACGCAAACATTTTTAACCTTAAAACTGAGATTTTCATATTGAGCACGTTGCTATAGTCAAGTTACACTATTCAACAAGGACGAAAACCATATTATCGTAACATTATGGATATAGTCGTAATAAGGTAGGTACGGGTAATAAGACCTACCTAAGGGGGTTTTGAAATAAAATAAAAGCTATGAATCCGAATAAACAAATTTTAATATTAACATACTGATCAATTAATACAAGAAACTAACATAAACTCACCAGTTTTGCAGAAAACAAGCATGAAATAACGCATTTTTTAAAATCTTGTCAAATAGGCCTTTAAGGCCGAAGAACTTAAACACTCTTAAATAATCAAAACAAGCTTCTAACATTGATAATTGATATCAATTGTAATATTTATGCATTAACCATGCCTAAAGTCTTTAAAATGACAAAAAAAAAAATCCTTGTTCAACAACCCTCAAGGCACTCAAAGTTATCTTTGTCATAGACTGTCGCACCGACGCATTCTTTATGATACCACTTGCCGCATTTCAGATATAGTCTACTATCCTCTCCCAATAGTGTGACAGTACCAAACAGCATCTTTTCTTTAGTATCATTTCCTTCATTGAGGGTTTACGTCTTTTTTATTTTCTTCTCTTTCTTGTTTCTGTCAAACAAGTATTTGATGACTGTGGTGTTGTGATAGTTAATGGCTTTTCTTCTAACTATTGGTGTCTGTTTTTTTCATAATTTTCTGTGGTATAGGCAAAAACTAATGAAATGCTGTACTTTTTAAAGGAGCGAGCCGCACATTCTTTTTTTCCGAACTAGAACTGTAAACCATGTGGTAAAACTTTTCAGAATATCTGCTTGGGATACAAGTATAACAATGAAGCAATTAGCAAATAGTCGTAACTATGAATAAACATTCATAATATATTGAGAAAAAGTTTAACTAAGATGTAAAACTGACAAACATTGCTGCAAAATCAAAGAAGTATAATAAGGCATACGATCAAATTTGGTAGGCCTTATTAACCGCTGACATCATGTACAAAGAAGTACACACAAGTACAATAATTATTTTATATATATAATTCAGACATCAAAAATCGATAGAATCATTGACAGCATAAAACTGGACTACAAATCTATATCTAAAAGTGTAATATTATAAAAATTATTAAACATTCACAGTCAGACGATTTTTTATTATTCGTGCTGAACAACCGCTCCGCGCAAAAGAATCGCGTGGCACTGGTCGCAACAAGTGAGCATTATGTCGCGACCAGTTTGATGTGCCATCTATGAGTGTTAGCTACCTACGAGTGCTTCCTTGAGTGGATACGAACATTTTAAGTTGTATTTTTGTTGTTTAGACCTTATTAGACGACAGGCCTTAATACTCACACCTACCTTTGTTACCACTATAAATGTTTATTTTAAATTTGTTTAAAACCATTGCTTTTATCTGACATTTTATTGCATCGTTTTTACTTCTAGGTTGGCCCTGAGTATGAGACAGAATACTCCACAACATTGCATGCGGATGGATTGGAGACTTCCAGTTTGGGACTCAAGTTTATAGTCAACAGCCAGCACTTTCGAAACGGGAATATGAAGCTCAAATGCACGGCCACTATTTCCCGTATATATACCATGAGTAATGAAGAAATGGTCTTTGGTGGAAGGCAACAAACATCTGGACTTCATATAAGCGAAAACATGAGCCGAAGTAAGCACATAATGATTTGTAAAGTGATGAAATGTTAAAATTAAAAGAAAGTAATGCGTTGAGCATCTAATTAACACTGCAAAAAACTAAAACAGTCGAAGTGAATGCAGTTTTGAATGCTAGGATTAAAAATAAATGTTATATTTGTCTGGGCAACCCAGTGGAAATAAAGTGGGAAAAATAATTCTAAAATGCAACAGAAGTCGCGAAAAGCACAGCCTTAAATTTAATAATACAGCACAACCAACCATTTACTACATGGCAAAAAAAAAAAAAAAAAAAAACTGCATTGTGATCAAGTTGTTTTCAAGTGCAGAACTAATTTGTGAGAAAAATATAAATTTGCAAAATATGGTATTAATCTGTGATTACAACATCTTGTTATCTAACTCAACAAAGTTTAAATCATATTTAGTAGTACTGCTTAAGCACGTAGTATGGTACGATAGTTTACATTTTTTTGGAATAAAGCTATAACATATTTTAAAGTATTATTTTTTCTTTAAATACATAGTACATTTATTTTGCCTTGATCCCCAGCTTATCGAAAAAAGCTTGTGAGGCAGCATTTTGGTTTGCACAGATATTCGCATTTGTTGAAAAAGGTGAAAAAAAAGTCAAGTAGCTCCTTTTAAACCATTTTTCATCCTACTATTTTTATAGAGTTTGGTATGCTATGGCAATACTATAATTTTCGGTATCAAAGTCAGATTTTTTTTTCATTTCACACTGATTCTTTTAGTGGTTTTTTGACAAGCATTTTGTTAAGTTGTTTTATTTTTGAGCAAAACTTTTGAACTTAATCATTTAACGCCGCTGTTGAGGCTTTCAACAACAGACTTTCAAATGTTTCTGTATAAAACAAGAAAACAATCTTTTCATTAATATCCTGTTTTCGAGAAAATGGAAATGTTCAAAATCGGAGAAAAAGAAAAGGGCCGTCTGTACTGAGCCGGAGGAAAATGGACAACGTAAGGAGCAAAATATTAAATATGCCTACAAACAGAGTCAGAAAAGTTGCATTTCCAGAAGGATTTAGCATGTGAGTTTGCTTAGTGAACTCTGAAGAAAGATAAAATTTGCATTTATCGTGTACATGATATTGAAAAATTAAAAGTTTTTGATCAAATTCAGCGATATTAAGTTGTTGTCGATAGCTGATCTCATTCACATCGGAAAAATTGAGCCAATGCTTTTTACAGAAAACTCTCAGTACTGCTAATTCCCAGTAAACGTCGAAAACTTGTTAAGAATCCTTTTATTCAGAAAACGAGTTCTAGGTGCCTAAATGTACACTAAAATGTGACCCAAACGTGATCCGTTAAAAGCAAAAAGCACTGAAATTTGCTCCAAACGTGTTGCGGATGTGCTGCGTTCAGGATGTTTGTTAAATTTAATCCTGGGAACACATTTGATAACAGATTCAGGCACACTTGTGAAAACATCCTTTTCTTTTGTACAAATATAATTCCTATAACTTTCTTTAAGTACTAGTCAATAGAATGTGTCAGTAAGATACTACAAGAAATTTTGTTGCAATAAATCGCTTAAAAGTAATGTCGCGAATGCCGTCAATAAGGATGATTTTCAATGAGCGAAGACCGTCCAATTCAGGACGGCGGTTGACAATTGTCCAACGAAATTGCTGTAAAATTTACAACAAAAACTACGGATACAATCAAAGATTGTTCAATAAGTGCTCTCAAAAAAAAATGGTCTACAAAGTTCTCGAAAAGAAATCTGTGTGTCAATGTTAATAAATGTACTCAAATGCGTTCACAAAAGTGTTGAAAAATGTGCTGAATCAAAAAAAGTGTTCTGAAAAGTGTTCCTGAAATTTTTTTGAAAACTTTTCCAAAAAGTAGATGTCAAAGTAGTGTTGTAAAAAGGTGAACACGTGTCTGTGTCCAAAAAGTGTACAAAATGAGCAAAAAAAATTGTGTGAAGATTTGCAGTGTTGTTATTTTATCTCCCAGGCTATGTTAGTAGTCGAAACACATTAACTTAGTCTACCGAAAATTCAAAACTTCCTGTTCCAAAAGCCGCCAAAATACACAGCTAACAAAAAACTACTGAAAGACTCATTGTGCATGAGAAAGGAAAATAAAAAGAATCGTCAGTTCGAAAAATGTAGAAACTATATAAATATATATATGTATATAAATGTATTGTACTTTAACAATAAAATTGCTCAGAACAGGTTTAATCCGATTGCACCTAGCAAATAGAAGTGACTTGGAGCCTCCGTATAGTGTATTAACCTGCATAACTACAGAATTTCTTGTGTGAAATTTTTTGATTGGTAAAATCAATTATAAAGATTATAGAATGTACGAATGAAGTAAACTATGAGTGCGATAAAAATGTATAAATCGTCAACCAACTTGCAAAACGCTCATGCAATTGCGTGAGAAAAAGGTTGTTTTTATCAATTCTTTAAAATAATTCTAGAACTTCAAACTACATAAACATAGATATTACACATTTGTAAAAGTTTTTTTTTTTTTTACTTTTGAATAGAAAAAAAATGCACTTCAAAGTTACTTGAAACTCAAGGCTGTAAATAGACAAGTTATTGTAATTTAATGTACTTATTTTGTAATCAGCTGTTGGCAGGCATGAATAGTAAGAAAGTAAAATGTAATAATGGGTGTATTAAGAGCAATCAAAAAAAAATAGGAAGACAAATATTTTAAATCTGATTGTGATTATTGTGCAAAAAGTTTCTAAAAACTATTTTGACGTTAATTTAAAGACATAAGGCAGTGGATGCAAAACGAAATACCGTTTCGCGAGGACTTTAAGACGTTGAGGAAAAAAAACTTTTATTTAATAATTTTATAGGCATACTGATTAATATGAGAAAGAAAATGAGATTTTCAAAGCATTACACATTACACGTAAAATAAAATGATATTTCCAAGCGCTAATTAGAATTAGTAACATGTTCAGTAGAATGGAAAAGGAGCGGGTGCATACTGCCAAAAAAGTGTGTAATAAAAAGGCACATTATTGGTAATGCATTTTTAATTAATGCGTAAATTTAAATACCACTTAGTAGTCATGTACCTATTTTTTTCTAAATATGTGCCACGTAACATTTTATGATTTCCTTCGGAATATGAAAACTAAGATATTACAATGAATATTTGATCCTAGCCGATTCTCTTAAATTTTACTCTCAGTAATATATTTTATTAAAACATTTAGCAAAGTTAAGTAGTATTCACCTTGTTAGTGGCCAGTAGCATTCCCTAGCAGAATGTATTTCCTTAACTGACTTCTAAATTAATGAATAATTAATGGTAACATAATGTGCTGCGCCGTTAATAACCTCGACGGAAAGCAGTCACAGGCATAAATGAAATTCGGCACCTTAGCTTAAGCGCTTTTGTATTAGTACCGATGCGTTTAATGTAAAGAATATGCATATTGAAGGAATCCGATGCAAACATCACATTTCGGGGTAATATGTTATTTTCCATTAATGCTGATTTTAAACAGTGGATGTTAGATCACAAGATCAAAATTGTAATTGATTTCTTGCAGGTTTGCTTTTTCGGAAACGAAGTTTTGTTAAAAAGCATAATATATTTAATAATAATAATAACCCCCATATGAAAGGACAAAGAGTGACGTCACTGCGAGTTACAAAGATCAAGAAGCAGAATTTGTCAGAATAGCTACGTTTCGTAGTAGTCACTCTGTGACAAACTTTTGGACACGTTTCCTGCGACTTCACTGAATTGTTACTGTTACAATTAGTTAGCTGTGCCATTTAGGAGACGTTACTGTAATGTCTTTTTGCGGATTCACCGAGACTAGACATTATTAATATACTGCAAGAGGATTGATGAATATACGGTAAACGATTTGTGAACATCCAGCGGTAATAACCCTTATAAGACATTCAAGCAATTTCTACATTTTAGTCAATGTTCTATTAAGAATTTTATTAATAACACAATCGTCTTTCTTTATACGTTATTTTTTGCATTATACATTAAAAAAAAGCAAATATTTTTCGACATGAAAGAAGCTGCCTATTGCCAATTGCTCATAAGTATAAATTTTTAAAACATGATTTCCTTCTATCGTTTCTCAAAACTCTCTTAATGACAGGGCATTATAGTTTTGAAACTGCATTAAGTTATTCGAATAAAAAAATACATTTTTTTAAACCAATTTATAATGTTAATTTAAATAAAAATGCTACAAACGCAAGAGAAAGTAATAGGAAAAGTATTTGAATGCCTTTTTGGCACATTAAACATTTTAACACGTGTATTACTCGCTAGCAAACTGTCCATTAAATAAATAAATAAATAAAGTATAATTATAAGTAAATAGTAACTAAATGAAGTATCCACTCCCATAGCAATTTTTCCGTCGCAAAATTTTGACTACGACGTCTACTGCAAACTGTCATATCAAGTGCTGTTGGGAGGGAAAAATTATCTCACTGTATTGCAGCAGAGTTCCTTTTAATGCCACTCGGTTAATTTTGCATTCAGACTAGATATATAAGTATTTTTTAATGTTTCAGATTTAGCGTAGCTCAATACAGTTTACCCACATGAAGAATTAATATTTGTTACTTGCTCCTCGGGTTTTAAAAAAACATCAAGAAAAAAAATGATATAGCTCTAATAATTGAGCAGGGGATGAAAAGTAGCGAACTATGAGGTGACCATTTGAAAACTAAGTCATCCCCTTGATTGATCCGTGAAAATATTTTTTTTCAATAAATATTAGTTTTTAAAGTGTCGCAAATATACGCAAATAATATGAATTGTATCTTCAATATGATATGCTCATTATTTTACATATATGTCAGAAAAAATAATAAGTATAGCTAAAAACATAATTATGTGGGGTTGCTCTGGTTAGTTCTAGCTAATATTTTGTTTAAATTTATTGACGGTTTAACTAATTAGCAAGCATTAGACCTGTAACCATAGAGTAACTTATCTGCACTTCAAGTATTAATGGGATATTTCACGGAAAGCGGTCTCTTTGTCCCGCACGTGACGCTACATGCATTTTATTAAACATAATTATTTAAAAGGGTAATGAACAATCTATCGTTGCTTAAGAAATCACAAACGTATGTGTAACTTCTAAACAGTAGAATTACGGAAAGGGTATTTTGGCTCCAAACGATATTTTTTTTGCTAACTTCTACTCTGTATTTCCATAAAAAACGCTTAATAATTCCTTAATTTTTCCTAAATAATCGTGCTGCTTAATAATATAAAGTCCAAAAGAATATATTTTTTTAAATCCTAAACTAAAGGCTTTTACCTAAAAGTGTGAGTTGGTATCATTTTAACACTTTCAAGTACAAAAAAAGAAATGCAAATACATTTACTGATGCTGAAACATAGCAGAATCTAAAAACAATACATCCTAGAATATAGCATTGCAAGAACTTAAAGCAGTATAATAATGTTTTTGTACATAAAAGAGAGCATCAGTCGCAGGTTCTGAAATGTAATTGAAACAGCAATGTTAAGGATTTCTAATTTTTTTAGATGCTTCAGTATAAATCTTTAACATCTCTGCATTCCTTAAATAAACTGCATGTTTTTTAAATATGTTCAATTGTAACTATTTTTTTCGAATATACAACATTATGCAGGGAACTATGCAGATTTATTCTCAGGGATCAAAATGGCTACCGCCGCATTTCTAGGTATACGAAGATTGCCGTAATTCTAGTGTTAAGCAAAACATTTCGTCAGTTCCTTTTAAAATTATTTCTTTAAAGAATATAGGATCAATCGTTTCCGGTGCAAAAATGACCGTTTTCAGTGGAATGGATATGTACATAAGTTTTTTTTCAACGGTTTAAATTCTTATTTTTTAATACATGAGATGTGCTTCCTTTACAATGGAACCTTAGCTTTTGAAAACTACAATTTGTTTCGTTAATTCTAAATTAAAACAGCAAGACTATATTATAGGGTTAGAGCTCCAGTATTCGGCCATTAAAGAGAGCAATTTCTGCTTTTTGTTAACCTATAAATTTCAGCAATCAACATAACAACAAAAACAGTGTGGACTTTAGGCAATACCTTTCTGATAATGATTCACTAAATTGTTTCAGAAATAAAACTATTTTTATTTTAAAAGCTAACCTATTGTTAATACGAGAAAAAGCTAAAGTAGTCGGCCATAGAAATATAGAGCTCGGTCACATATGAGCCCAGTAGTCGGCCGTTTCATTTTCATTACTCTTATGGGGGTTTAGTGAATAAATTTAAACAGAATTTAATGCGAAACTTACAGCACAGCATTCTACTTACAAAATTAACTATTCCAAAAATTAGAAATCAATTTGCGACCAGTTTGGACGTGCATCACATGCAATACATTTTTTATTACTTATCTTCTACATCACTTACTAAAGTGGTATCAAAATTTGAAAAAAAAAATATAAGAAAGGAAAACACTCGTTTTTTTTTGCGGGGGGGGGGGGGGCGAATTTTGAAAAAATGAGAACATAGTGTATCCCCCCCCCCTGGCGCAAAAAGTTTCTGTATTAACTGTGTGTATGCTAAGATAAGAACTGAATAAAAGAGTTGATGGAATTCATGATCGATAAATAATGAGTCGACACTTGACTGGTCCATGTTCATTAGAACGAAACTTCAACGTACGGAACATAAAATTAAAGTTGTAGTTTTGGAAACAATTTTACCTCAAAACAAAGCAAGTAAAAATACGTTCGAAAATCACTTAAAATATTGGCAATCGTTCCCACAGCTAAAACAAAATTTATCATAAAAACTGTAGTGCTGCTGTGAATGAACTAGAGTAAGACGAATTTTGCTGGCAGGTTCGTATTTTCAAAGTTTTCCTGAGATGGGGAGGGTGGCTAAGAGTATGAATTTAATGCATTTTATAGGAAATAAGAATGAAAATACAAGCAAAAATGCGCTTTAAAAATACAGAGGGTCAATTGTCCCCCCCCCCCCCTCATAGCCAAAATGACGAGCTGTATGTGAGTAAACTGAAATTGAGAAATGGGGGATGTCATGAAGACAATCTTACAGCTTTCAACAAGAGCACTCTAGTACAAAATGAGTAAACTAAAATGGAGTGGGTAGCAACGTAATACAACTTTGAAACCATGTTATTTTAAAACAAATTCAGCATACTTTAAAACAAGGAATAAATTTTGATTTCCTTGTGAAGAAAGCCCAATGAATTAAATATTTGGTTAGAAACAGTAGTAAAAAGTGGTACCAACATTTGGAATAATTATTCTAAATAGAATACAGGTTTCTTGAACCTTTGGTGGGGGCAAATAGTTTAACAAAATGAGCAATAGAAATAAAAAACAATTTGAAAAAACGTAACTATTGAAGTATTACGTCTTAATTCCTTACAATGGGAATGTTTATTTATTGCCAATTAAATACTAATTGCAATCAGATCAATTATTTAACCAATTTCATCAACGTATGATGATATTTGAAAGAAAAAAAAAACGATAAACTACCATTTATGACAAGTTGAGTATTAGAACTTATATTCTAAACGCAACGAAGGACTGAATTTACAACCTGTTTTCAAACCTGTTTTTGAGAATTCTAAACTAAAATCAACATTAGAAGCAGTAAACTGATGAAACGACTCTTTTTGTCAGAAAAATTTAAGTCACAAAATTTAAACATTTTCTTTTGAAGAAGTAACGTTAGAAAGAGAACTTCTACTTAAGAGAGCTAAATTGCCGCTGTGTCAATATTTATTACGATTTGATGAACATTAGAAAATCTATATTAAGCACGGAGTCGACTACTGTAACTCAACCAAACAGCAGGGCCGTCCGAAGAGGGGAGCGAGCAGGGCATTTGCCCCGGGCGCCAAGATATGAAGGGGCGCCAAAAACTAAGCTCTTACTACTTTTCAAATTCTTTTTAGTATTATTCTTTTTTTTAAATAATTTTTAAAATCTAACAAGTTAGATTTCAGATTGCATGTTCAATTACGTAATCTAATTGATACAAAAATGTTCGATACTCTATCAAAAAACCGACATTTTCTATGTGGGAAAGGGGCGTCAGAAAATATTCGCCCCGGGCGCCGTCCTCTCTTGGGACAGCCCTGCCAAACATTACACAACCAGTGGTCAATATGCCATGGCCGACTATTATAAATGCACAAGAATTCAGTACCCAGTGGTCGGCCATCCCTCTAAAAATGATTGAGTATCAAAAAGAGTTTATTTTTTAATTGAAACGTTATGTTATACAATCCATTAAATTATAAGTAAAAGGAAATTTACAGTAGAACTAAAGAAAGAAGGGTACAGAACATTTAAAGATGATGTGTCTTCTTAACAAAAAAATAAATAACCAGGATCGCAAACTAGGATGAGGGACACACCATTTAAAATAAAATGACTCATTACTTCTTAATAAAAAGTACTTACAACTTCACTGTTATTGGATGATAATTGGGGATATGTAAAGGGATGTGGGAAAGCATCATATCCGATGTCGAGTTATACATATTCTATTCAAAAGCAGTTTTATGTCCTTGTGGCCGACTACTGGAGCACTTACTCTAAATAGTGCATACAGCAAACTACAAGAGGTTGACTTGAGATGACGCACACGTGATGCATGCAAATAAATTGAATTTTAAGCAACATAAAGTTATTTAATAAAAATAATACTGTGTCAAGAGTGTCTTGTACCAAATTTAAAGATTAAAAAATTTGTTTTTTTTTCTGTGTAACTAAAATATTTAGATTTATAACAAAATGTTGGTGAAATTATAGAATTGGATTATCCCGCACGGTGGAATGCTTGATTTGATTATTATCTTGTAATGAACACCGATAGCAGTAATTGCTTTACTGAAAATATTGCAAGTTAGTCATTACTTAAGAAACAATATCGTAAAACCGGGGCGAAATCTGCAACCAACAACACTTGAACTTAAATAACTTGAGCTTAATCCAGATATTTAGTCCGTTCAGTGCGAGATTATCTTGTTAATTTAAGCTATTTATTTTTACGCGTTAGTAGATAATCCACTTTCAAACTGAACATCGAATCTAAAACTATCTGAGATCACATTTTACTTATATTTTTACTTATATTACTTATATTTTTATGCTCTAACTTCATCAGCAAAAGAAAAATTAACAAAATATTAATTATCCTAAAAACATTCATCAGTTTATTTCCAAGAAAAGTGCTTATTTTTTAAAATTGACTAACAATATTCATGATGTGATTATCATTCTTGAATTTAATTTTCGAAACTAAAAGAGTTTTTTTTTTTTCTTTTTTTTCTATTTCTATAACCAGGAAGAGTTCATAAAATATAAAAAGGGAACAAAAGAAAAAATAAAGAAACAAAATACAAATTATTAAATGAATAGCTTCACGCTCGCCATTTAATACTGCCATCAAATTTACACTAAATTAAAAATAAAAAGAGGCAGTGAAAAGTAAAGGGATGCAAGTGGAAAAATTAAAATTTTGGAGATAAAAAGTACAAAGGGTAGGGGAACCCCTCTTCTGTGTTGGGGCAAGAGATAGTACTAGTAGCCCTGGTAGGTGCTGCTGTACAGCATGATTTAGAAAAAAGAAATCAATGAAAGCCTACCTAGAACGTAATCTTTATAAGCGTTTTACTCTCAAAACTTTAAAAAATGCCCACTTACATCCCTTTGCTTCTCACTAGCTCTTCTAACTCATATGTAGCACTACATTTTTAACAAAAAGATCTTACCATTTTTTTTTGTTTTTTTACATTACTAAGTAAATATTTTTAAGAGAATGTTTTCGACTTTAATGTCAAAAAAACATATACACCATCTTTTTAACGATATGTCTGTTTATTGATAATATTTCCTAGTGTAGACCAAATCTGAGTATAACTTATTATTTTTCAATTTTTGATGAGAAAACTCAGAGTCAAATATTAAATTTTGATATTTTTATTTCTTAAAAGGTTTTTATACATATATTATAAAGCAAATCATTGTTTAAAGAAAAATACTTGTGTCCTTAAAAATCAGTTTTAAAAACAGGGATTAAACTTTGTTTTTTCCCGTCTATTTTTCGAGCTAAAAATACCCTTATCCCCAATCAATTTTCAGCGTGATGACTTACGTTTTGCAATTACTAGGGAAAAAAAATACTGACAGCTTCTTGCTTTTTATAAATAATAAATCCGAATTAAAATTGTTAGAAACATTTTTAAACATTTCTGAAAGAACGACAATGGATCAGATAAACTTCAGAAATTATATTTTTTACTTATTTTCTTTGTAACACTGGGGCAACTGTTAAAACTCATCCAATACATATCTTTGCTTATAAAATATATATAAAGTTGTTTTAAGTACTTTAGAGAGCTTATTAGGCTGTGAGAAGATTGTGTATGATGATTTTTTCATTTGTCCGCTGGGAGAAAATATAACACGATAAGGGAGAAAGGACAACCTTGGTTGATTTGAAGATTATTGCATTTTTCTGTGTTGTCTCCGTTTTCAGAGGACCTGTAAACGTGAGTTGAATAAAACTGACCGTACAGGGGAAAAAGGTAGCTTTTTCAGCCTTAATAAATCAGATGGTATTGATCGATTGACTTGGATTCCGACCTTAATTCGAAGCAAAATTGATTTTTTTATCAGGAAAAAGTTATATAAAAGTAATGAAAATGATAAACATTCTCCATCGCAGTTTTTTTTTTTTTTTTTCCTTTTTTTTTGCATGCTGCTGTTGATAATTTTGCTCTACATGAATTTGCATAATATATAGATTTTCAAGATAACCCACTGCCAGATAACTAAAAGCACACTATAACTTAATATTTCAAGAAGAAATTTGGTAGTTAATTTTTAGTTTCCGACATTTGTAACTTTAAGAAAACGGCACTATAAACTATAGTTTTTCTGTATATAGCAAATGCTGACGTTTAAAAAAACTTATAATTTAATTTAAAGTCAAATTTCGTAACATTTTCTTAATTGTATTCCGGTTTAAAATTAAGGCGATACAGGTGTTTCAATTTTTTAAAAGTAATTTTCAGTAAATGCATTTGAAATTTTCAGCATAGTTACATGATGCTAATACCAACTCAAAAATAAAATTTCATTAAATTATTTAAAAATTTAATTTTTTCTTTAAATTTAGATTTTATAACGCTTTTGTTATATTACTCCTGGGGAATGAAATTTCATCAAAATTATAAAATACTAGCTAAATATGATACGTAAAACAAACAAAATTAGAATGTTGGAACTACTTTTTTAAAATTTTGTGGTAAAGATAAATAATGGGGAAAAAAGCCAAAAATTGGCCTTTTTCGATAATAAATGTTTATATTTCAATAAAATATAGCAAATTTACTCCCCAAAACTAATAAAACAGAAAAATCTTCTACAACAAAATGTTAACGAACCACTTAAATGCTTGGCATACATTTGTCAGCAAATTTAAATAATTATTCGTTTACAAGGAGCAATTAGAATTTTATAATTATCTCGAAAATTAGGGTTTTGAGAAAATCAACATTTTTTTTGTTTTACTATTGAAAATTTCATTATTGAATAAACAATTTAGTTTTTAATACAAATTCACCACAAATAAGGTCTTATGATTCATTTGAACTGGTATTAGTATTAAAAATTAAAATATTACATGCATTTTTTACTCATGCATTTTATATGCATTTTTATATTAATTTTTTTAGTAAAAAAGGGGCGTGGCTCCCACAAAAGTGTCATAACTTCGCCAGTTTTCCACCGATTCATTTTTTTAACGGTTCAGCTAAAGGTGTAGTTTTAAGAAATATAATGAATGAAAAACCGTTTTTTTAAACCGGTTTTTACTCATCTGAAAGCCCCTTATCACCTTAAAGGGGGGAAAAAACAAGAGTTCAGGCGACATCGTTTAATATACACATATAGAACTGTTTTCGATGTTATTAATTAGGGTGGTGTAAAATAAAACAAAATTATTCTTTTCAAGGAATTACATTTGTTGGCGACTTTTCAGACAAATCTTCCAATCCCATAACGCACCTTGAAATTGAAAACACGAAAATTTTAGTTTCTTAGTATATTTTTAAACTTTTGTTTCTGTGTCTCTTTAATGGTTATAGGACAACAAAATTTTCCACTGGTACTACTACTTTGTAAAAAAAGTAATTAACTTCTCTGTAAATGCCTTTAGATTTGCCAAATCCATTAATATTAACAAAATACGTATTTTTAACGGTTTTTTTGTAAATTTTAAAGGACGTTTAAAGGACGACTAGCAGCTAGTGTTAGCCAGTATAGCAATAATTCCGAAAGCAAAACTTTATTTCACAACCGAAGTTAATAACTCACAAGTAATCCTACTCAAGTGTGAATCACCGATTGGAATAAAACTTTGCACATCGATAAAACACTTAAAAATATTGAACCCATATTTTTTACGGGGAACAAACACAGTTAACGGGGTGAAATTTACCCCTAAATACTGGATAATTGGGAATTATATTTTACAATATATCATTTTATTTTAAATTTTGACTTCAAAAATGCAAGTAATGATTGACAATTTGAAAAAAACTAAACACACAAAAGTTGATGTGTTTCAGGGTTATTCTCAAAATACTTTTTATAGGGGTAAACTATCCCTCGCGATCTTACCCCGTCGCTTAGTTGCCTATGAGCAACTCCATGTGAGTTAATCAGCTTCCTTACCTCACCATTTCCTATTTCTTCAAAATTTAGACTGAAGGACCTATAAAGATAAGTAATCTTGCCATATTAGAAACGTGCAAAAACATTCAGAATGAGACTGTAGTTGGCTCATGATGAAAAAAAAAAAAACTTTACTGTCATTTACAGAAAAATTACTCTTCATAACCTATGGTTTTCACAGTTCAATTCTTGCTTTCAGAGGTCGTAAATCCGTCTTTTTTGGGTTTCTGCTGGGGTGTACTTTCTAATAACATCATATCCGTCATACAATTCCTAACCAATAAGTAGCGATTGAAAATATTCCCTTCATCTGTTCCTTTTCTAAATTTGATGCAATCTAAAACAGTACATAACATGGCGAGATGAAACAACATGAGCAGTAAAAAAGTACATTCAGAAATTAAAGGCTTTATGAACTCATTAGTTATGGGACTACACCTTGGTATTAAAAACATGCTCAATCATATAAATCTTGGTTGCCATTAGTTGGGTGATCGAAGAGGAAGTGCATTTCTTTTTCACATCTCATGAGAAAAGTTAGTGAGATGATGTAGGTTGCACGGCCGGATTACTGAATATGACAACTAGGGCTATTGCTGAAATTGCTTGAGTAAATGGCTAAGATTATAAGGTGAGACTACTTAAGGCCCCAAAGAAGTGTTTGACTTAGGACCTCCCAGTACCTTAATTGGGTCCTGGCGGGTGGCATTTTAAGGTTCTTACTTGCAGCTAGTGTTAGTCATTGAACAAACAATGGTTATTCAGTTATGGGTCCATGGTAAGGAAAATAAAACATTACTTTAATACATCTTCAGTACGGTACCATTTTGCAGAAAAAAAGAAAAGAGATTTTGAAACATAAAAAAAAAGTTAGAAATACGCTGTTCTCATAGATTTAACTCTTTTGCTCTATTGAACAAGAATCGGGTAGAAATCAAAGCATTTATCTTTTCAAACAAAACAGTAGAACGCGTCACAACTTTTGAGAATGGTCTTGAATGCTCGAAAATAGTTGGATTCTGAAGATATCACGGATATTACTGACAAGGTCGTGTTACAGATACAAAGAAAATAAAAATAAAACAGTGCATAAATAAGTTTTACATCTAAATGGACCCTAGAGTTCCTTCTACCATCCGAACTTTAAGAATGTTCTTAATGCACCAATGAATATTATTACAATGGTTAAAGCTCTGCCAGAAATGCGGAGAAAAGGATTTACGACCTATCAAAGCAAGAATTGAACTGTGCTAAACATAGGTTATGAGGAGTATTTTCCAGTGTGCAATTTTTCCTGTAAATATCTTTAGATACCATTATTGTCTATGTCTCACACCTCAATTTCAAATATTTAAAAGTTGAGACGGTGAAAAGACATTTCTTTTCACCATGAGCCAACTGTAGTCTCATTCAGAATTTTTTTGTACATTTCTAAAAGTGAAAGGAACGGATTTTCAATTGTTCCTCATTTATTCGCTACCGCAGTGGGAAATATTGCATTATTTTGCGGCATCGACATATTTCATAATTAATTTTCAGTATGGTCCAATTGCTGAAATTTTTTACCGCGTGTAGACTCTCTCTCTCTCCCTCTCTCTCTCTCTCTCTCTCTCTATATATATATATATATATTCAGATTTTTTTTTCAAATCTAGCTTTTAAATATTCAAAGTCAAATAATGATTTGCATCAGCTTGAAATATTAAATTCACATAACCTTGTTAAGTGACATATGATGTGAAGCCTATTAAAAGAGCTTTAAAATGACACCTACTAAGACGCTCTAGCTCTTATAGAAGCTGAGTAAAAGGAGTTTCTGTCAGCACCGAAATGTCACATTATGCCATTTATCGAGTACTTTGAGGGGCTCACCCAAAAAAAAAACTAAAATCAACTTTTTTTTTTTTTTTTTTTTCAATACTCACGTGGGTAGACTCAAAGCTGTAAATTTTGCAGAAATCGATGATGGTTAGGTTCAAAGGCTCGTTGATTTGACGTGGAATGGCCCTTTTGATGGTTTTTAAACATTGCAGTCTGGAATGCCCCCCTAAAACTCCTTCCTTGCTAACATGTCTGTCATTTTGAACTTCAAAGTTTACTTTGAAATGTAGTATAATGTGCTAAATTTTACCTTATTGAGCAAAATATTACTGGGTTCCTTCAATAGGAGGCATGATTTACCTAAGAGAAATTTCTTATATTCGCAACAGTTTTTTCCACCGTTTTTGAGTTGACGTAATTGCGTTGTTTGGGTCAAGTTGGTACGCGTAATATTTTTAACTCCGAAATTTTTAATTGTTTTTCCTTTTCCCGAAATGCTTAGAAATGTCCAAAAAATATCAAAATTAGAAGTTTATTTCATTTTGAAATGATTGAAAGAGTGTATTTATCCGGTTATGTCCATAATTGAGCTTGTATTAACTGTAAATCAGATTTACGTAATCATCTAACTCTAAATAATATGTTATGAGGTTAGTCTTAAAAAATCTTAACTTCTTTAAATTGCCTATTACGTCAACATAATAGTTAATTCATCTGTGGAACAATTTGAACCACGTTGTGTTCATATGATAGAGTTTGAAAAAAGAAACACACTGTAAGAGAAAATGTTGTCAACAAAGGATTTGAAATCATTGTATGATACTAAAATAGTAATAATATTACACGACATTTTATTTACTTACGTAACATTAGCAACCTATTAGAAAGAGCCGGAAATTAAAAAAAAAAACTTAATGTTGTTTTGAAAAAAAAAACTTGTTTCCAATTTTATAACGCAGATACTATGTTTAAAATAGCTTAAAATGCACTTTCACTTGATTTACGTGCAAATTCATTACCCCGCGCATTTAAAACAATTAAATAAATTAAATTATCACTAAAATCTAGCTTACGTAGTATTTTGCTTCAAAATATTCTTAAATAGTAGAGAGCCTTACTTGAAAACAGAGTGAAATTTTAACTCCCAAATAAATGTCCCTTTAGACATCATTAAAAGCGTAATATCTGATAGAAAGTTTGCAAGGAAAGTTTGCAGATAATTGACGTTTCTATTCTCAGATGATTTCGCTAAGCGTTAATTTATTGAAAACAGTTTCCAGTTAATCGGTTACCGCTGTTTGACGAAATTTAAACGCAAATGAAGCTATTCATTTTCTGACATTGTAAGAATATCTTTAACAGCCAAAGTTTAAAATTTTAACTCCTGCTTTAAGCAAAGGAATGGCCGAAAGGAAACTTATAAATGTAATGACTGTTTTAAAGCAATTCCTAATAGATTTGTTATTATGGATTATTTTCCTTATTTATTTTTTAAAACCTTAAAAAATCCAAGAAGTACACTGATGTTTCTTCAGTTTTTAATCCAATATGCTTAATGTAACCTTTATACTTAAATATATACACTCTCTCTTAAATATAACCTTTTATATCTTGCGTATGCTGCTGTAATTACGTTTCAAAAAACAGAATAATTTAAATAAATTATTCATGTGATACATTATATTTTGTAGAAACATATTTTTTAAAAATTTCTCTAAATTTTAGGCTTAAAATTCTTGAAAGTATGCTAAAGATATTAATCAGATATTTGAACGGGATATTTTTTTTTTCAAAGAGTTCTTTAATATAGTGCAAGAAAAGTATTAGGTACTAGTACGCAGTATGTTCGAAACGAACAGTATTCGGCAATCGTGTGCAATTTCCTGTGTTTGTTATTACATCACAAATGCAAGTCTAAAATCAGCGTACGCTTTCTATTACTTGTTATCTAAAAAAACCCTATGCTTTATGTTATCAAATTTTCTGATAGATTTTTTTCGTTACTTCTATTCTTGTATAAACTATTTCTAATGTTATAGAAAAATTAGATATATTTTAAAAATATAATGCAGTAAAATATTCGACAATAGAGTGACACTAATTAAACGTGTTAAAACCAGCTAAAACGTACCAAATTCCAAACTAACGTCTTAAATTGTTCTTCAATTTCCAGTGTTAAACTCTTGAATTAAAAAAAACTAAGCTAAACCAAATTGTCGTGAAAACGCAGTAAATCAATAGAAAAGACTAAGTTTGCTGAAAGAAAAGAGCTAAGGCTGAGTAAATGGACTGAAAGAAACTTAGCAATATGACAAATTATATCCATGAGATTCAGTAAATTGGCCGAAACGCAAGCGTTTAAGGTTTCATGGTTTCATACCATTATAAGGATCCATCCTTTAGCCGTAGCTCAGATAAAGTTACAAACAGTTACCAACCAGCTCGTTTTTATGGACGCTTGGAATAGGAAATTTTGCTTTTTAGTAAGTATCAGCCAGAATTGGCCACAGCAGAGCTGGACTCGATGATATTATATTCAGACAGATGGGACATATTCGCACAGAGCAATTAATCCACCGCAGTTACCTGTGACTAACCAGACACGTTCTAATAGAGCAAACGGTTAATGAAAATTATGAAAACATCCCTTGGGATACTCTCCGTGACGTCATCAAATCAACCATCCAGTGCAACCAGTTACTCTATGCGAATATACCCATAGATACAAATATTTAGCATCAAAACCAACTCAATTCATAAATATTCAAATTTGTTTTTTCATAATTTGATACTCCTTTGAATATAGTATTATGCCATATAGCGGTTTAGAAAGAAAACCCACTCAATTGCGTCGAAAACTGCGACAAAAAAAAAAAAAAATTGAAACTAGCTCAATGATTGGACCATATGTTATGATGATTTGCCTAATAAATCCACATTTTTGGTTGTACAGGTTAGTAAATAGCACAAAAGTGTGAAACCACATGAATTTAATTGTTATTCGAAGATAAAATTAGGTATAAAATAAGACTGGTTTACCTCAGCATCAAATCAATACAAACTGTTTTTATCAGTCAATAGTTGTACAATGCTGCTAATTGAAAAAATAAATAAATAAATAAACACAAGAATGAAGTTGTGGGAAATAGACCTTGAATCGAATATTTTACAAACATAAACACAATGTTTTGAAAAAAATAATTGGACGGTTTTTGATACTGAATACTTCATATTTGAAATTAAAATATAAACGTATTTTCTGTAAAACTCTAGTTCAACATAATTGCTTCATATATTTTGAACAAGTACTCGTACAATTGAACGAAAATGCGTAATTTTTTTTCTCTGGATTGGTACATCAATTATTTACAATACGGAAAAGAAGCATTTTTCTGTGAGGCTGATACTGAAAACTTGACCCATGGGTGGGTTTAAAACGAGTACTTGCGTAGTTTTACAGATATTCTTATTTTTTTCCTGTTTTTTTTTTTTTTTAAATAACAAAGCGAAAAAAAAGAAGTTTTGGTCAAACTGTTATCAAAACAATTGATTCGTTGAGTTTGATGGAGTATTTACGTAATTTAACAGATATTCTCTGTGTTGCTCTATTTTGCGGAAATTTTTAATTGCTGCTAAAATACATTTGCGCTTAAAAATGAAAATGAATTTTAACCCAGATTATATTTTATGTCCATATGGATTTTCTTATACTTACGTATATGTTAGCGAATGAAATGCAATCAGCAGAATTTTAAATGCGTTTTTAAAAAAATAATTTAATGAATGAGAAATCATTTCAGTGATTTATTAAAATATTTATTTAAGGCGTTCGACTGCTTTCGAAAACATTTTCTTTCAAATATAATTTGGACATATTTTAAATGTTATTTTTTAACTACATTTGATACAAAACTATGGAAAAAATGTAAACACAGGCTTTTTGGACAAATTTGAAGAAAAATAGCGAAGCAACGTGTCTTACGCTAACAGAAATGGAGAAAATTTGTTTCTAATCATGCATGTTTTGCTCTAAAAGATTTCTAATTTTTCAAATAGTTCTGAGATACAGCTTAACAAAGTTCTTATACCGGTATTTTTTGTGAACAAATGTTTTTATTTAAACTTATCCAAGTAAAAATACTACTTAATTCTCATATGCAACTTAGCTTTTAGAAGAAAACATCAAACATAATACAGAAAAATATCTCAGAAAGTTTCACATCAGTTCTTGAATAACATTTTGAGATATCATTGTCATAGTAGACAGCTTTCTTCAAAAATATTCTTCAGAAAACGCATTTAAATGCAACTTCCGGTCTGGAGTTTCATGCACGACTCTGTAATAGTGCAGCTATAACTCCAGTTTTAATTTACGTAGAGTAAAAACTAAGACAATTTTAGAAAGCTAATAAATGGGACTACAAAATAGAATCATAAAAAAATGGTATGTTTCATCGAAAATGCCAATTTTAACGCAGTCTGATACCTTAAATGTTTAGTTTTCTGTTGCTGAAAGTAAAAAATGCAATGAAATGATATTTTTTTATGATGTTTTGGATATAACTTTTCAAAACACAGTATTAAAAAAATGCATCATATTTCAAATAGTTTTAAAACATATTTCCACACTTATTTCTTTTCTTTTATAAAAAGTTCGGTGTGTATAAATTTATATAATTTGAAAATTAAAAGCTACCTGCTGGTAGGCTGGTTGATATTTCAGTCTCAAATTTAAGGCTGTTTTTCCTATTACTTTCAGCCTTTTCTTAATTTTTTCTAGTAAAAAAATACAAAAGAACGACTTGCGATAAGTACGGTTACAAGATTTAATGCGAAACAGAGGCGAAACTCTTCTTTGATACCCTTTTTAATACATTTATATCTGCTAAGTGCGGAATAAACAAACCCCTCCACAACACAAGATGCGTGGAAATTCTTGTTGTATCTCAGACACTAATGTTCAGACGACCTCGACTTGCTCCTTTTTCACTGCTTTTATGTTCCCGGCAGGGACAATTTTAGTGCTCGCTGCCATTGTTAAACTTCTTTTTTTAGTTTTCATTACATTATGTCTGCGAGAAACGAAAGCATTTAAGCGAAACTGCTGGACGCTTGCACGCCCTTCTGAAATGATAAAAATGTGATGTAGAGAAGATGAAAATATCAGCTTTCTTGTCGATGATGGGAGGAAGGAGAAGAAAGTGCGAACGTTTCGAGAGAAAGTTAGATTTAATGAAAATTGAGTTGGAGTCAGAAGAGCATTGGGGATGTAGCCTCATGTGAAAGAAAAATTAAAGCTAATAGTTAAGAAATCTGACTTTTTCTGACTCGTTCTTCAAAAGAATTCGAATCTGCGAACAAAAAAATATAGATTGTAATATATTTGAAACATAATAAATTATTTGTTTTGTAGACCAAGATAAAAATGTAGAAATCTTACTACAATTGATAAAATATAAAGATATGGAGAAATGTAGATTTTTTTTTTTTATTTCTAAATATGAAAGTTTCTGTTTGAGAAAAATCATAGTTTTTGAACTTTGTGAAATAAAACCTTTTAGTTGGAGTTGTCTATTTTATTTGAGTACAACGTTTTCAGTACAGGAGAAAAAAAAAGGCTGAATAATTTATTAGTGGAGTAGTGTTTTTCTTAATAAATTTCTTAATTTCTCAGAAAATATTATCAATTTATCACAGAAAAAGGGTCCCTTGCTCACATTTTTAGAAATTATTTAGTAATTAAAGAATTTAAAAAATAAAAAATAATGAAATAAGTAACTAATAATTATTAAATGATAATTAACAGTAAATTTACAAAACATCTGCAGCAAAAAAATAATTATAAATCTTTACATTCTTTTTAACACTTATAATAAATCTACACTAAAATTTATATTCAGGAGAGGATATGGAAACTGTTCACATGTGCCCCTACATGTTGTGTTCACAAGTGCCCCGTCATCTACCTTACAACTAATTTTCAAAAATAATGAATTTTTAATTTAATTACAAAATTTAAACATTGGCGTAAATTCACGTGAATAATCATATAATCATTTGCAAAATTAGCTTGTTAGTTAGTTTAAAATATGTTTTTACACAAAGAAGATAGTAATAAAAAGCACATCAGTATCTGCTAAAAAAAAAAAAACAGAAGCTGTCAATACAGGAACACAAACTGGTGCCTTGCTCTGAAAATTTGGTTAAGAAGTAATGCTGGTACTGCCATTACTTGAGAATTTTTACAGATTTTTTTGCTTGACGTTATCCTAGTAAAACATACCATGTTCACATGTGCCCCCTTTTTCACTACATGCTTTTGTTAGAGGATTAGGAAGATAATATAAACTCATCGAGCTTTTTGAGCTCTACTTACAATGAGTCAAACATTTGGATTCAGAAGAAAGTTACTTTGAAAATTCAGTTTTACTCATTTAAAAAGTTAAGGGAAAAAATAAGATTCAAACTCATTTTTAAGTGCAAATACGCATTCTAAGATTCAGTGCATATACGCATAACGATTGAGTATAAAATAAAAAGGGCCGTTTAAGCGGGAAATGAAACTGAAACTTTTACAAACCTTTACAAATAAACAAGAAAATAATGAAGTATTTACAACTTATTCATTTAACAAAACTTAATTACAACATCAATTAGCACAGTGCTTGTGTTTCACCATTTTGAAACTTCTTTACAACTATTTTATTGTCATTTTATACAGAAGATCATTTTTTTCAGTTGGAGATAAAACATTTTTTTCCGCTCTCCGTAAAAAAACCATTTCAAAAGAAATTATAAAAAACTAAGGAAAAGAAAAAATATTTGCATAAAAATATCAATTGCGTCTAAAAATCACTGCTTTCTATTTTTGTGATTTTCTTTAAGTCTATAACATGTTTTTTTTTTTTTTTTTCTAATTGATCATAACTAGTAAAAGAGTTGTAATAAATGTTAAAAATGAATAGCAAATCTCAAAAAGTTCCCTATTATTTTTCCTAAAAATGTTATTTTCACCGTTGACATATTTTAATGGGCTAAAATTTTAATTATATGTAAACGCATAACGCTTTTTAAGTGTAAAAAAATTAACTTTAAAATAACAAAATCTCAAGTTAGTATATAAATATGCTCCTAAATAAAACTCCTTTAGTCAAACAACTTTAGACCTAAATAATTGTATCTAAAGATAACCTATTAAGAAACTAAATTTCAAATCGGTTACAACTAAAATAGATAGCAAAAGTTCCAACTCTTGTGATTTGTCAATGAACATTGTCGTGCGCGGCGTGATGGTATGTTAGGAATGACTACTGGCAGATAAATTATGGCCCAATTCAAAAAATGGACAATATTGCACATTGATTTTTCTAACAGTAGAGTCTTTTCGACTAAAACTGCACACGGCCAAATACAGCGCTCGTTTTCTTAAATTACCGACAAAAGCAATTCATTTGCTGTCGGAGTATACCATCTTTTGCCCCAAAACGAATGCGTGTTTCTGATACATTTGTGTCAGTTGTCACTATATTTTAAATCTTGTTACTTACACCCCTTTGTTTTCAGATTCCTCTATTTTAAAAATCGGGCAAGCAGTTGCCACGCCTCCTCCCGCCCCCTCCCCCCCCGCTCTCCTCAGGGAAAAAAAAACTTCTTAATCAGTTAGCTTTCTTTTCATTATGGTGAGTAAGAGCATACATTGTAATTCAATCAAGCAATAAATGAAAATTCCTAGAAGTAACATTACGCGAACGCTAGGCATTTACTGTAGGTGTTGCTATCGTGTTTATAGCTAATAACCACTATGAAGATACAGTGCTGGTAAAAAAAATGCATCACGCTCGCATTTTCACAACAAAAAGGATAATGTGAGAAGTTTTGATCGACCGATTAACGGTGAATGTATGTGAAATTCTGCAAAACTTATGAAATAAACATTTAACAGCAGGAATCCGATAATTGTTTACGTAGATCGGAGCTGTTTCCTGGCCAAGTCAAACTGCTGACCCCGTGCTCATTTTTCCATTTCTGAACCTGCGTGTGAGTTCAGAGAAAAAATACTTAACCCCATGTCAATTTAAGTCTTATGGCAGGATAAAAGTTTTTAAATTGTGACTCATCAGTTTTGCCCTATGGCACGGAGCAGAATCTCCCTGGAAAATGACGTTTGGAACTGAAAAAAAGTGATCCCGGATAGTAGGAAGCAATTTCTCCTCCAAAATGCCAATATACACCTGAGCGTTTACTGTTCCTTGCACAATGTGAAGCCCAAACACTCCTTGATCAGAAATACATCCCCAAATCATCTGCGATACGGGATGCTTGACTGTGTGCTGAATCGAAATAGCAAAGGTACACATTTCCAAGAACGTTCTTCAATTTCCATGACATCACGACTGATAGAGAAAATAGTCGCGTATTATTGATTATTGGGGTTTTTCAGGTCAAAACGCTTGCAGTCCTTAAAATGTTATCCAGTTTTTAAAATGACATTTTTTTCTATTTAGCCTGAAAAACATTTATATTTTGTGTTTTCAAATATTCTGCATTCCACACTGATTTCTAGCATACAAAGATATTTTATGTATAATATCTCTAAACTATGTCAGATTTTTTCCCTAAGCAATTTTCTGCTCTTTTTGTAATTCTGACCACCACTGTAACTAGACACTATTCACATTAACATTTTGCGGGTCAAGTTATGGTTTAAAAAAAGCAATGTAATCAATAGATAGCATATTTAAACTTAATTTATGATTGGAACTAAGGGACTTAATTTCAGGATTGTGACTTCTAGTGTGATACATAAATAACAACGTAAAATTACACTAGATTACTGTATTCATTTTTATTAGTTAACTTCATGTTTTTTTCCCACTTCTTGCCGTACGCATCAGGTCGTATTTCGCGGAACAATGTCATTTAACTTATTCTATTAAATTGAATTCTTCTATAAACTAATTAAAAATAATTCCTTCCGAGAAATGAAAGCTATTTCCCATGTAAGACATAAGAAATAAAACAAACCGAAATTAAAACACATTTTTATTATTATTATTATTTGGTCACTTTTCATACATTTTAATCTGAAAAACAACCTGAATTTTCTGTCGATTACTTTGTAGTCCTTCGCATGGTTCTTCAACTTTTTCTTTTTTGTGATATATTTTAACTTATAGTTTTCAAAGTTATTCACTTTCCCGCAGGTGTACATTCCTTTTTTAGTTTTTTGACACTTATTAGTGTTCTATTGTTTGAGACAATTAATAATATTAAAAAATGTATTCCTATATACTGATAGAAAACACACACACACACACACACACAAAATTTTTTTAGTCTAGCATACTATTCCTCATTCCTTCACACTGCTGCATCAATGACACCAGTAAACATAAGTAAATGTTGTTATACTTACCAACTTTGATTTCCTTTTCAGATTACTTTTTAAATAGTTCAATCGGAAATCAAAATAATTACTAACGTTTTCATGTTTATGCTCCAATAAGTTAACAAACTAAATTAGAAATTAAATTGATCACATATTTAATCACAACATTTGAATTGCTATCTGAAGCGAGCTCGAAATTCTAATTTCTTTCCCAAGTCTCCCAATGAAATAATGAATATCGATATAGGTAACTAGATAAATAAAGAAATTATTAGAGCCAATTCAAATCTTTAAATATTCATTCTCTCTTCTCTTGAGAGACATCAGAAAATTAAAACTCAAACGAAACTTTCGGAGGCTTATTTGTATGTATTAGGCGCAATGTCTTGTCTGTATGTGCATTGATTTATTGATATCTATTTCATGCCATAAAGTAATTTGAATAATTTGGTTCGTGTGCTAATGATAAAATATATAGAGACACAACAATATAAGAAAATAACGCTACATTGACCCACTAAGAAACATAAGAATGGCATTTTAAGAGCAGTAAATTGAATATTTTTGCTGATTTGATGGTGAAATATCGTTAGTCTAGAAAATAATTTTGCAACGTCTTAACAATGTTCTTAAAATTTTAGCAATCACTCTGTCAGTATTTATTTGGACTCATTTTCAAATGCATTGACTAGAAAATAATGTCATTTTCTTTGAAAAATTAATAAACTATTGAAAATTATTAAATGTTTATCAATGATTTAGTTACTGTATTTTCCATCCAGCGTGCGAATTTTCAATCCTTAAATATCATCTTGTTTTTGAGCAAAGTGTCTGGAGATGAAATTTTAAAAACAAGCCATCTTTTCAAATTTTTGAGTCACAAAACTGGTACAATCAGATGGTACAAGTTCGGGCAAGTAGATTCCAGTAGAAAGAAAAAAGCACGAGTATTCCAAAACGCATGGCTCAAGACAAACCTAAAAAAGATTCATAAAATCTTATGGGCTGCCTTGCCCACCCTAGTCACCTGACATGAAGCCTGAGTTAGATTTACTCTTATTCTTAGGTACGAAAAATCTCCCAAAAATATCTGAAATCCAAAACTACATCCCCGGGTATTTTGCTCTAAAACAATTTCATTTCTTTATACCCAAGAATGATAATTTTCCCGTTAGTTGGCAATTGTTGTTGATACTGTTGTTGTTTCTTGTAAAGTGGAATAGTGCGGTGGAATAAGTATTGTTAACAACGAGGGTAATTACATCATTGCTTAGTAAAAACGTAGTTATTACAGGTTTACAAATTTGTTTCATATGAGATAATCTTGTTCTTAGTATGTTAGTATAAGAAGAAATCTCGCTGTATTTGCTTTATTTCGGTAAAATCGAAATTTATGTTATTAAACTCTGAAATTTCTTTATTGCGTTGTGCGGAGAACACCTTTCAGAAAAAAAGGCTATTCTATTGTTAAATTGAAGACGCTTTATTTCATAACACTAACTCGTAATTTATAAAATATGCAAACAATAAGTATCTTACACTTGAGGGTTTTCTTTAGTAGAAGAAGAATATTTTAACAAACAAAACACATAACTCTTCAATTTCGCAACTTGATATCAAAAAATTGTTGCCGTATTTCTACGTGTCCCGATGCTGATATAAGCCCAAAGCGAGAGAGCACGTTTTTAAAGCTAACATATATTTTAACCATACGTGAGGATAAGCGATTTCTGACTTTCCTTTCAAATTTTTTGGAGGCTGAACAGATGCGTTTAAAAAATATTTCCCTAATGCATTACGAATGAAATGTCAGTTCTTTAGCTGTTTATCTTCATAACTGGGAATGTAATTCACCTAAGTTCACTACGTTCAAAATTATATTATTTTTACGTGATTGAGAAAAAAACTATCCGACTCTTTTATTGCATTATTTTGTAGCAGTACTAAGGGCATGAACAAAATACTATTTGGACCTACAACAAAAATGCTCAAAATTTTGGGAAACAACGGACTGGGAAAAGAACTAGTGCCTACCTATTAAGTGCAAAAATGTGTTACTTTTAACAATTCACCTAAGTGGTTAGTAAGAATGTTTTTTACTTAGAACTTATTAATATAGTTTTTGACAGCATCAAAGCACAAAAGTAACTTGGTTAAACTGAGATTTCATTGACATTGTTACCTAGTAGAAATTCTGTATTTCAAAAAGTCACATAAAGTGTTTTCCTCCTTTTTATTTTTTACATAATTGAACATTAAATGCTTAAGTAATTATAAAGCATGATTTAAGAGTGAAGTATTCATCATTATAAAAATATGAAATAATTCTAAGAGTTTTTACGGAAGTTTAAAAAAAAAAACACTTTAATATTTTTGAATTCCAAAAACTTATCATTTAGGTTTTAGGAAATTGAAGGTTTTTTTTTTTTTTTTTCTAAATCTAAAACACTAGGAGAATTTCGCTCCTTATTTAAAAAAAAAATCTTTAAAAAATATTAATAGCTATGCGATGTAACGTGTTCGCAAACCATTCCTGTTGACGAAACTATTTACTGTATACATATATATAAATATGATTTGGCAAATTGATTTTTTGCTCGAACTTTCTTTTCGACGAAATAACATGCTATGTAAGTGTAATATCCTGCGAAACGATTTGTCTTGACATTAAAACTACCCGAAAAAAAGTACAGAAAACAGTTTTGTCGAAGTATTTTAGATGAGTACTAATATATATATTATAAAATACACCAAAATTGTTGTTAAATTGTGTTAAATATATAGATTTTTATTTGATCATTAATTATTTGTTTATATTTTCTTTCAGTGCGAGATTCTGCATCTCAGAATCCTGCCGTAAGGTGGACAGTGGCTCTCTTGGCCTCCTGTTGTCTCTTGTTATATAAGTCATAGATTCACTAGACTGTTTTGTACAATGTACAATTTACGTGTTTGTAAAAAGTTTCAATACTCAAATAAATAAATATATATCTATATATATCTATATAAGTTACTTTAGGAGAAGGTAAACTGCTGGTGTAATTTTGATACATCGGTGAAAAATGACGTCTTACTCTTTGGAAGAAGGGAAATTTATGTGCTTTTTATAACTTTATTGAGTAATTAAGTCATCGTCGATATCTGATTCAACACAAAGAAAAATGTAATTGTACTATTTTGCACTGCATTATATCAGAGAAAGTACTCTGTGTGACAATTTTGAAATTGAAAAAAAAAACACACTGTCATTTTCTCTCATTAAATTTCAAAGCTAAAAATTCAGTAATCAGTTGTGCACAAAAATAAATTATGAAGAAAATGAGAGAAAATTCATAAGGACAAAGTGTTACACTTAAAGTCATTTACTTAAACTTTCAAAAAGTGCTGTAAATGCAACCGGATGCTGATTTGTATAAATTATCAATATTGAATATTGTTATGGAACACCTTCTATTGATTTTCACCCATGAAAAACGCTTGGAGCAAGACTCAATATATTATCCATTACTTTATATAGTGAACAAAGATACATGGCTTGCAAGAGAGACAATACAAATTGTGAATATAAATTTTATATCTCATCTATAGTTTGAACTAAATGCAATGCAAATGCTAATCAATCCTAATCATTTTTATTACAAAGTTTATCTAATTTTATGTGTACCAATCCATATAATTTGAGTCAAATAAAATGATTTGTATATTTGTCGAGTCAATTTTTCACCGTTATTACACACGATAATTATATCGAAAGAGATTATTTCTTGATTGTATTAATGTTTAATAAACTCAGAACGTTTGTAACATGGATGTGAAAATTTGCAAACTGTTTCACGGGTTCTTCAATAATTAGTTTCACTGAAAAAAACTAAACTTTTAATTTTGAACAAAAGTTTCTTTCATGTTGAGAAAGTTTTGAGCCGACAGCAGCAACTTTTGTGAATTCGATTAAAGAAATAAAATAATAAAAACAAATATTTAAAAAAACAATATTTTTCATGGGTATCTAAGGTTTTATGTTATTTTTCAGATGCGCCGATTGCTTTTTTACCAACACGTGCCGTTCCCTACAGCGCAGTTATTAAGTATGCATTACAGTTACGGAAAACGGATTTCAACAGGTTTTGCAACTTTGACTATCGTTCTACAATTGAAATGCACTTAAAACATTCTAAAAACTTGGTAAAAAAAAGAAATGGGCCATGTGAGGGCATCTATGTTGATTTGAACTACATATAAACTTTTATCATGTCCTAAATGACTGACAGGGTGTCAAAAGTTCGTTTAAACTTTAAAAATATATTACAAACGAGGAAATTATGCTAAAGAAGTGTAAATTGCCAAAAAAAAAAAAAAAAACTCATAAGAAAGACAAATTTTTCTTAGTAGCAAAAAAAAAGTTACAAGGTCTCTGACGACTCGAAACACTAAGTACAAGGCAACAGTAAGCTTTTATTTTTTTCCTACTATAACAATTGCTCAGCATGATCCTTAGAACAGTGCATGATACAACAAAAGCTGCACAAAGCCCGTAAATTCTGCAAACGCAGCATCCAAATAAACTACAATATATACTTAGTACTACATTACATTAAAGCTAGGCTCAGTTTTATTTATTTTTAAAAAATGGAGCAAATTATGTTGCTAGGAATAGAGATGAAAACGGTCGGAAAAAAACGGAAAATTTCGGAAAAAAATTGTAAAAAACCGTTTTTTTCCGAAGGAGTTAATTTCCACTCCGGAAAAATTGAAAAATTAATTTATTCAAACTTTTCAGAAAGTTTTAATTGAAAATTTCAGCAAAAAGTGATCAGAAACTTCTCATACTTATATTCAGATGCAATTCCCCCCCCCCTCCTTGTATGTTAAAATACTGTCTAACTTTGATAATGCAAGTTGCTGTATGATAATATAATTTGCATATAGATCAAAAAACATTTAATACTTTAAAAAAAAAACTAATATCCTTAGTGAAAATTTTATTTTTCTTCCTTATAGAACTTCATAACTTTAACTTTAATCACATAACTATATTTCTGCTGACTGTGCGAACCAAATGTACAAGATGCGGCAAAATAAACTGGCAAACAATTTTCCTTGTAGCTTTATCAAAAATAAATAAATTGAAAAAACACAAATAATAATATTATGAGAAGAACTTTGGTAATCAATGAATTAATTGGTTTTGAACTGGCCGCCTTTTGAAGTAATACAGATGTGCAACTGCTCATTGAAATTTTCATTCAAAGGCCGCGATACCTTTAATCGAACCTACTCCCTATAAAGCAATTGTTTTAGAGATTCCAAACTTATGTGTAGTTTAGGGTAGACATTTGACTCTAAAACCGGCCATATAGTGTAATAAACGGGGATTGAGGTTTAGTTAGTAGAGCGTCCACTAAAGATGATATAAACAATTTGAACTGGTGGCCATATGAACTGGTGGAGTCAAATTGAAATGTCTATTCTACATTGCTATGCCGATGTGCTCTTATATTAGGTCCACAGAAGTACAATAACTTCTAAAATGTCCATCTGGCACACATTTTGGTTCTTTTTATGGCCTTGATCCACAAAAAACCAGAGATTTTTAGTCATTTGCGGGGCCGATACTAGCAGATGTGCAGCACGTGCATCGCACACACGGGCGGCCAAGGTAAAGGGCGGCCGTAGGCCGCATACATTTTCTCAAGAATTCCACACAACAAAACTTTAAATTAGTCGAATAGACTTATTAAGCTGAATTTTAAATCTTATTAAAGAATCAAAGTAAGATCTGTAAGTATGAGCTGGTTGAACGATAAATCAGTGAAAGGTATCTGTTCCAGAGTGGACTTGCGGCCCGTCTCAAACGTTTCTGGCATATTTCATACGAATGCCTTAACTTTTTGAAACTCGTAAAACTTCTGTTTGAACTGTTTTTTGCCTTTAGTCGCACTTATCGGTAACAAATTTCCCCTATCTTACGAACAACTTCTCTCGTGGAAACACAAGAATTTCATTTAACTCACTTTTGGATGACCTGACGATTAACTGAAATGTTCACTGTTCGTTTTCGTACACTTTCCGGACATCGACTATCATTTCCAAGCCACTTGAAGCAGCATACCGCATCAAACAGTGTTTGCTGAGGCTAAACAAGCAAACGAACTGTCTTTCTACTTGTTAAGCAACTTTAAAATAGCAGGTCTTTGCTTGAAATTGTAAGAAAACTGAAAAACAATACATAAGCTAGGAGATATTTTGTAAATTATCAAAAAATGAAATTACTTTACTTCCATTCAATGATGCAATCTTTGTCGGAGGGTTTTTTTTTTTTTTTGCCGCACCCTGTATACTGCCGTGCTAAGCACCAAAGTGGAATCCGCAGCTGAGCTCAAGCTGAGATATTGTGTTTTGAAGTTTGGTTCTTCCATACATTTGATTCAGATATCTTTTTTTTTTTTTAGAATTTTTTAACAAACTAGTTCCTGATCAAATGACCCTAAAATATTTTATTTATGAAGTAAAACACGAAATAGAGAAAAACTTGGTTATAATAACTCAGTTTTGTTCAAAAGTGCAGTAATGATACTTTTACTATTGTGCTTAGCACGGTCATATGAATAAACTGAAACTCCAGTTTATGATTTGGTTCAGCTTTAGAAACCATTGCGCAATTTTAGTTTGGGGTTTCTGTTGGAAAGAAAAAAAAATCAATTAAGTTTTAAATAAGCTGGAGGTGGAAAACCTGGAGGTTTTCCACCTCCAGCTCATTTACTTCCTATGCCGGGCTGATGAGTGCTAATAAGCACGAAACTGCAGTCCTCGACTGGAATTGACTGAGCTGGCGGTGTATTTCATGAATATCAATCATGTTTGAAAGTCAAAAATCAGAATTATTATTTTAAGTTTTAAAGGCAATCTAAAAAAGAAAATGTAATTGTTATGATTGGGTACACCTTACCCAATATTATTGTTTGAACGACGACTTGACTTATTTCTAGTGTTTGACCAAGAAAACTCTGAGTTATAAAACAAAAAGGTTTTTTTTTCTAATTAAACTTACCTTTATGTGTACTTTTGTCAAGCAGAAAAAGAAGATGTTTGGATTGCATATATATTTTTGCATATCTGCAATCTAGGATTGCATATATAAATTAATTGCATATATATTTTTTTAATGCTTAACCCTTTATATGTTCCCAGAAACACAGAGCTATTAAGAAATCCTATTTTTATTCATAAAAAAATGAAGTTTTCCATTTTTTCCAATTTTTCCCGAAAAAAAACTGTAAAAACCAGTTTTTTTCCACCACTTCAAAATTTCCGGAAATTTTACATCTCTAATTAGGATATTTATTTGCAAAAAACATACATCTAAATACATGTTATAGATTATGTATCATACATTCAGGAAGCCGAAACAAAATCTTATCATTCGGTAAATCTAAAATTGCCATATTTACGTTTAAGAAATATTTTATGTATATATATATATATATATATATATATATATATATATATTCTTAAATGCTATCCTTTGTTGCGAACGTAATATTTTTACAACCACTTGCACTGTTTTACTTCCATGTTTTTCCTTTTTATTTCCTGGCCCTATATTTTTATCCATCATTGTATAGCCATGTACCAAGCCTTACAATGAATACTTTAGATAAATATGCCATTCCGACATGCAGATGGCTTTTCCCTATGCAACATTTAACACCAATATTATTTTCTAGACAAAATTCTGTTTAATTTCTTAAGTTTAGACAGTCTGTGAAAGGACCTAGGGTGCATAGCTTACAGATAAAGCAAAATTGACAGATTTTCAGAGTCTGCTACGATAAAATTAAGGCAGGGAGTGGATGAAATTTATGTTTGGTAGCTGGAAATAGGTTCTCCTTTTAAATCGAGAAACTATTTGCTCTACAGTCGAATCTCAATGCCCAAAATTAAACATTATTCTCAATTTTAACTGATAACATACATCAAAGCCAACACTATTTTCCACGTTGTCAAAATGTTTTGATCGTGCCGTTTAGGAAACATTTTCAATTAGAGAAATACTTCTCTTAGTTAAAATTGAAAATGCGGTTAAAATCAATACCTAATAATATAAAATTAATGTTACCACGTAAAACATCACATGGGTTTCAAGAGTAGTGCAGCAAAGATTTAGCCGGCTTTTCCCAAGAAGGATTGACTTCCCAATTCCCTCGATCTAAACCCATATGGTTATTTTGTCTGATTATATATAAAACATAAAATTACAAATTTAAGCAAATACAAAAGTGTAATTCAAATGATATAAGTGGAAATGTCAATGATAGCGTTCGTGACGTGTGTTATGGATTTCAAAAGAGTCTTAGCTTGTAAAAATTAAAAGCAAAATAATTCTATGTCTTTTACTGCAAAAATACTCATCGAGATCACATTTGGAAGTAATGCAAAACGTTTTTCTATGCTTCACTTTCTGTTTTTGTATCATAAAATTGAATCTATATGAGAATTTATTGGTAACACTAAAAAAAAAATAAACACCGCGATTTAATATATATATATATATATATATATATATATATATATATATATATATATATATATATATATATATAGATATCACAGTCAACTCTCGATAACTTGAAGTCCCAAGTTCCACCTAATATCTTCGAGTTATCGGAAGTTACTTCCCGAGCCTTCTTAAAAGTAATTTTGATGTTATTTTAAAGAAATAATGCATAATAGACTGACTGCAACAGATAAAATAGGAGTAAGGTTAATTCTTAGTACTACATAAAAATAGAGAACAATTATTATAAGCAGTTTTTTAAGCAATTTTAAACACTGTTTAAGGTTTAAGACCAATTTCTTGAAATTAGCTTTCATTGCTTGTAAACGTCTTTTGTCCTGAAGCATATTAAAAAAAAAAAAGGCTACTTTTTTTTTTCAATTTTTGCCTTTTTTTTTCAAACAGCAATTTCAGTCAGCAATGAAATTTAAGGTAGCCAGCCATGGCAAAAAGTAGCCCAATCAAATACTTTTAAAGATATCTTGAAACACATTAAGGACTACTACTGTAAATAAATTATCTTTCTCCTACCTGTTGATAAGCCAACAATGGGATTTTTTTCCTTATTTAGGTCGCAACTTTTTTGCTTAAAATAGAAACGGAACCTTCATAAAGACTTCGACTCAAAAAGAATGCAATCGAGATATCGAGACAATGTTATATTCAAAACACTATTATATTGTTTTAAAAAGTTAAAATAAATAACACAAATTTTGTTAGCGCACAAAAATTTTAAAAAATACCCCTTTTCCTTGTTTTGGAGTGATAAAAAAACATTTTTGCAGAAAAAAAAACATAGCAAAATAGAGCTTATCGAAGTAAAAAAGACTATAGAAGTTTTAAAAAAAAAGTTCACAAATATTTTACTTTTGTAACGTTCTTTATCAGATAATCTTATGGTATTGGAAATAGTTCAACGCGTTAAAAGAAGAAAAAAACAGAGGTGGGGGCAAAGTAACTTTTTCTTCTTTTTTTATTGAAATAGTTTTTTAACTCTTATTTGTTACGTGGAAAAAATACTTTTAAGAAGGAAATATTTAAAATGGGAAAGAATCTTTGTTTTTTGTCAAACCCGCTGTCTATTCCGCCTACTTCTCGCTTCCCTCGCAAATTACCGATCGCCACCTACGATGACTCGTTTGTAGAAAAAATAATGGGCAACTCGCACGAATTGGCTGAACGGGTATTAGGAGCAAAATAATGTTCTTTTAATGTTCATTTACTTTACACTTGTGCCGGTTAAAGTCGCACAAATGTAATACCTGGTGAAACATAACTCGTATACTTTTGACTTTTTAGGTACTTTGTTGACTCTCACGTAACAGTAGTGATGAACTTTCAAAGAAGCTTCAGATGGAGAGACACATTCGAACACAGATTTTAACAGTATAATTAATTTATTCACAAAAATATAGCACTTTTCTTCCGACGGGCTTCTAAAGGTGCTGAATTACATCGGGGTTAGGTGGTCAACCGGTGTAAAGCCATGTTTGATTTAATGTTTTCTTATTTGCTTCTCAGATGAAAATGAAAGAAAAATTGACGAAGAAAGAAAAGTCACTAATTGGAGCTACTCTTTTTTTTTATAACTCCGTTTTATAAATATAATTATCATAGACTGTTTTATAGTAGTATCTACCTTACAGCACAAAAACTAGAACTTAACTAAGGTGACAAAATACACAATTTCAAATTGCAAACTTAACTAGAATAATTATTAATATTTCCAATTAAAATTCAATCTCTCAAAAATTTATACAACTACTGATCATTATATTTTTTAAAAGTTAGAATTCATAGAATTCACATTCATTCGTGTAAAAAAGAAATCTTATAATATTTTAGCACTTGAGATCAATATTTAAATATTTCTTTGCACAAAATGAGCCTTTTATTCCATTTATTTTCAAATGGATGTATTTTTAAACTTAAAAGTTGCTTAGTTTTGAAAGATGTTTCCTCTCTGCATAAAAACAAAGTAATAAATATAAAAATAAACAGAAACAATGAAAAAATAACTCTTTCTTTTTACAATTTCAATTTTTTTGTTTGAAAATCCTTTGAGCCGCATTCAAAAGTGCATAATGACGATGCACATTAAAAAGAGAAAGTTGGAAAAAGAGGAGAAAAAATGTAAGAAAAACGCAGGATAAGTTTTATTTATTTTATTTTTTTCTGAAGAGGATTTTTCTTCTTCGCTTTTTTTATCATGCAGTATGTGAATGTTTCAAAATAGAGAATAGTAGCATTCTTGAATTTTCAATGAAAGCATTATTCTAGTTTTTGAAGTATCGATATGCTTTAAAATTTTACGTCTAAAACCTGTTTTGAATATCTTTACAGTGTCAATTGCTACAAAAGAAACAATAAAATGTTTGAACAATACGAGTAAATGTCTGTTGTTTTAAATACAAACTCTGAGATTGCTAAACCTTGACTAACCATTACGATTTTTCCCTATGCTAAAAATTACTGCTGAAATTATTGTAAAAAACGTTATGGGTTTCAGGATATTTTTTTCATGCTAATGATTTTTCTCTTTCGAAATTACACACAGTTTGAAACTACTTTGACCCAAAAAATGGATAGCTTTATTTTTTAAATTATGATATTTTCTATAGGGTAAAATGTTGTTTATTTCAAGTTGACCCATGAGAAAAGAATTGCGTAGTTCCCTGTTTAATGTTATATCTGTGTGTGTGTAAAAATTCGTTAAAAATAAACAGTATTCATGATAAATGCAATTTATTTAAATGAAGCAGAGATTTTAAGGATATATAACGAATTATTTTTAAAAAAAAAAGTTTTAAATACCCTTAAAATAACCAGCGCTGTTTTAGTTGAATTTCAGAGACTAGCGACTAATGTACAAAAACATTAAAAATGCTACGAGGTCTTGCAATGCTATGTTCAAAGAGACGTTTTTGAGTTATTTCTCCGTTTTTGCATCAGAAAATGCATTTGCATTTCCTTTTCTTCTCAAAAGGGTAAGAATGACACTTGACCGTACTTTTAGGTAAAACCCTTTAGGAAAAGGTTTTTAAGAAAAGGTTTTAGGTTTAATAAAAAACTGCTACCTTGAAAACTTCAGGTTATTACACAGCATGCTGATACAGGAAAAGTCGGGGGAAATTAAGCTTTTTATGAAACTACAGAGGAGCAGTTAGCAAAATAAGTTAGTTTGTTGTCAAAATGACCCGTTCGTAATTCTTGTGTTAAGTTACACTTGCAATCAAAGTCTTTATACTTCAATATCTTGATACATCCTAACTTTTTCCAAAAGCTAAATTAATTATTGATGAAAGTTAATTTGTAGTTTTGATCTTTCTACATGGCGCACAACTAATAGAGGAAAAGGTTTAAATATGTGCACCTTCTTTTGTTTTTGATGTAAAGTTAATTTCAATTCGAAAAGTTAGAGATTTGTCTTCCATTAACAACTGTAACAAGTATCCTAAATGGGAGAAGGCAAAACAATGATTAATATCAATGATTTTATTTCAAAAACAACGATTTACAATAATCTTAAAAAAAGCACGAGAAAAAATGGTACAAATATGAGCTCTCTTCAAAAAAGTCAATAGTTTAAACACAGGATAAACTATAAAAAATGGTAGATCATGTATTTACTATGAGAAAAAAATATTTGCTGAAATCACAAATATACCTGGCTCTTTCATTTTCAGCAATGTAAGTGTACCAATACGGCATACAACACATTTCACCCCGATTGTATTCCGAGATCTTCCCATCACGAAAGATGCAAGTTGCATCGCATGGAAAATAATTGTTGTTCTTTAAAAATGTAGGTTGTGTAATTAGGACTCCCTATGAAATGGGGGCGCATTTTTACACAAACTACAATTAAGAAAGATGGCCACTGTCAGATAGATCGTAAAAGCGTGCGTGACTAAAAGTACTTCATAAAGTAGCTTAAGATCTTTGCTTTCCAAATACCACTGTGAAATTGTTTTAAACTAAATATAAGACCTTGAAAAGAGATTGGTTTCACATACCTATTAAAAGCTTGCAGTCCAGAAAATTAGCAATTTGTGCAATAACTCACTAAACGCGCAATACTGCAACCACCCTACCTGAATGTTTCCAATTGCTCTCTGATATCTTATGTCAGTAAACATCACCACAAATAGTATACGCCGCCAGTTTTCAGTACCTCCCATAACCACAAGAAAGGGGCCCCCATATTTACACCTGTGCCCGTTTTTATACTTTTTCCTTTAGTAGGGGAAACAGGGGCACATGTAAACATGGCATGTTTTACTAGGATATTTTCAAGCAAAAAAGAGTGAAAAATTCACTTTTGGCCAAACTTTTAGAGCTAGGAGCCAGTTTGTGTTCCTGTGGTGACAGCTTTATTTTAGCACAGTCTGATGTAATTTTGTTACTGTGTTCTTCGCGTAAAAATATATTTTAGGCTAACGAATAAGCTAAACTTAATTATTGCAAAGCATTATAGGAAAATCGAAGTAAATTTATGGCATTGTTCATTATTTTTTATTTGAACAATAATTCTTTATTTTTGCAAGTTAGTTCTAAAGAAAGTGGGGGGGGGGGGGGGCTTTTGAACACAACATCTACATGTGAACGGTTTGCCGTATCCTCTCCTTATATTTATACTAGTGTAGAATAATATAAGTGTTAAAAATTTGTAGATATTTATCGTTATTATTTTTCTTCTATCAGTTTAAATTTATTTCAAATTGTTATTAGAATAATAATTCAATATTAATTTATTATTTTTTTTAAATTTATTTTTAACTGAATGGTTGGTCAAGAATTTAGTGTTTTGGCGTGCATCAGAGAGCCTTGAGTTCCTTTTGGCTCAGCTGTTAAAGCACTGGGTTAGCCTCACAAATGCCCGTGGTTTAAACCTAGCCATATATACATCCCTCAATCTCCACGGCACATCCGTACGCCATATATAGGTGACTCGGCAACGCAACAGATGGCGCATGTAAATCAGCAATATGAGTACGCCATATTCATTTCACATTCCCCGAGCATTGCTCACTCTCCCCCCTCCCCCCCCCCAAACGCTGGCGCTTACTCTCACTCTCCCAACTGCGGATGTTCATATCATGCCTTGCTCTGCAGCAGCAACACTCTCAGCTACAACCACAGCAGCAACATGCACACTATAGCCAGAACGTGATATCGGCGCCTCATCTGTCAATTATTGTATCGCTCTCTCGCTTCTCCACTCCATCACTTAGGGAGCGGGAGTAATGTGACGTTAATCAGAGATCACAAAACCTAAATTTGCCCTCGAGTCTTGAGGTCCTTTCAGCTCAGCGGTTAAAGCACTGGTTTAATATCACAAAGATCCGGAGTTTAAATTCCGCTGAGACACCTTTACCTTTTCCCCCCTAGCATCTGCAAAGAAAGTCTAAAATTGCGTTTTTAAAACTAAACGTTTCAAAATTTTGACCAAACCCCGTTTTCCTACCAAATCTTTTTTTTTTTTTTTTTTTTTCAATGTCGCCGCCTAAAACTTTTTTTCTGGTTACGTCATCGCACGCAGGGGTAGAATTCCAAGACATTTGGAGGAAATTAAATAAAGAATAAGTGCCTTTTGTTTGATTTTAAACAGATATATTCTCATGATTTGTATCTACTTCAATGATGCAAAAGAAACGAATGTTTTGGAAACTAGGAGACAGGAATATTTTCTTGTACTACGAAAAAATAGAGAATAATTGCAATTATTCTCTATTTTGTGTTCCATGACTGTACATCTTGGATACACGAAATGAGGGGAGGGGGGCACCTTGCGGCGCTCCATCATTTCGTGGCGCATAGGGCCAATGCCCCTCTCGTCCCCACCCCCTTTCGGACAGAGCTGATTGTAGGTTCATAAAAATGCTTTTATTATTATTAACTTTTAGTGTATTTTGTTGTTATTGATTGTAAAGCAATAACTAATCAAATCAAGTTCCGAACTTGAAGTTGAAGAACTGAAAATACAATTATGTTGTAAAAACCAGCATCGGCTTAATGAATTAATCAAGATAAGATCATGTTTCACTTTGAGATGACTTTTTAGTCACGTGGGACAACGTCAACACTCGTTGAATAGGTATAAGAAGAGGTTATAAGAGGTCTGCGTTCTGTAACTATTTTTCAAGTACAGAAACACTTTTGATTTGTTATATTGCTATGATATGAAATATTTTACAAGATAAAGTTCTAAAGAAAGTGGAAACAAATCTACAGTGTACACTGTATCAGCTTAACCCGATGTTACAAACTTAATTTTGATTTAAAATCATAGAAAAAAAAATCTACTTTTAACTTCAAATTGTTCATGACCATATCATTTACGGATTGTATTGGTTTCTTCGAAAGCAGAACTACAAAGTAAATGTTCTTCGTAGGGTCTGTCTGCAAATGAGGTAGTGAGAAGCAAGGGGATTTAAGTGACAAAATTAAAAATTTGGAGATCATCAGTACAAATGGTAGGTAAACGTCTCCTCTGTCTTCGGACAAGAGATAGTACTAGTAACCCTGGTAGGTGTTGTTACACAACATGATTTGGAAAACGTTTCAATGAAAGCATATCTAGGACCTTATCTTTATGCGTTTTGCTCAAAGCTTGAAAATGTCCTCTTACATCCCTTTGCTTCTCACAGCCTCAAATGATGACACGCCTGAGGGGTGGGGAAGGGGGGTTGTAAAAAGAGGAAGGGAGGAGGTAAGAAGTACAAAATTCTGGACTTTTGGGAAAAAAAGGCTTTATGAAAAATAGAATGTGTGACGAAAGGGTAGGGGGACGTGACAAAATGACACAGCGAGGACACAGAGGGACAGAAGGAGACGTCGCGACACAAAGAGAACGACGGGGTCTGATCTAAACGTTGCAAAAGGTGTGGCATCATTTATGGATAGTCCCTTAACTAAAAAATGTAAATGTAAAGTCATCATTTTTTAATTGTGATGTTTTTTTACAACTGTTTGAAATCCCCGCAAAGCGTACTAAAATCTATAGATAAAAATAATACCATAGCTTTATAGAATGACACAAGACCGGAGTTCGATGCAATTATATGTTTTCTAAGTATGTCCCTTTGGAGGAATTCTAAAGGTTGATCCGACTTTTGATTACGATAATTTTGGTGTTTTTGGTGTCATACATTAATTGCTGGACATGTCTTAACAACCGCTCCATTTTTTTCGAAGCAGCGTACGAATAGCTGCAATTGTAGAATGAAAATATTTTAAGACAAGTTAATTGTAGGATATGATAGATTAAGCTGTAGTTTGATCTGCGTACTTCTTGAAGTTATTCATTAAACTATAAGAAATGCTACAAAATAAATTAATAGTTTTTGTACATAGTCGATCATGAAAGTTTTTCTTTCAACTCAGAGAAAAATAATTCAGTGGAATATAAAAATCGAATTTATTTAGTCATATATGCCTGACTGTAGAAGCTTCATACTAACTCTAAATGTTTCCACAACATAACTGTTGATATTCCTTAACCAATAACCCCAATATATGTTTACGTAATTTTAATATCATTTGGCATGAAATACAATTTTGGCAATACTGGTGAAATATTTTTTCCGCAAGAGGTGACTCTTTCAATAGATATCTAAAGCTGTGCGCCTCAGAATTTATGTTCTTAGCAATAAAACCAATATACGAACACGTTCAGTCGGAAGAACTTTTTCAATTTTTCTTGTGTCTACCGAAAGAAAGAAGAGATCTAGCTTGCTATAGATTCAAGTCGAATTAAACCACAGCCAGGTAACTTTATTGTTCACTTGAAGAAAAGAGTCTTGGAAGAATAAACGGTGAACATGTCTACAAACAGGCTCTGCATTATTTTCGAGAAGAAAGGGTAGCTTTCCTGCAAAGGATCCTAAAGAATTTCTGATCTTCTTAGGTTGAAGGAAAAACAGCGCATTGTGAGTCGACTTGTCTTTTGTACTTGACTTCGGGTCCTGCATTGCCGATAGAACTTCTTCAACTGGGATGGGAGAAGGTAGAGCTTAAAGCGATAAAGCAGCCTTCAAGTTACGCTTCTTTGCTGCAACCTTTCTTAAGAAAGTTTCGGGATAAATGAATAAAGTTCCGTTGTTACGCATCTAAGAAAAACATTTAATTCTTCTTTTTCCCTCCTTCAAAGTATTTGATATAAACTTTTCAAAATGTGGAACATTTTCAGGTTTTTTTTTTTTTTTTTCATTTTAATTGCTACGAAATAGAATTTGCTATGAAATTTAAATAAAAACTGCGTTTTTTATTCTTAAGCACTTTAGTAATCGTTTTAAAATTTCAATTTGTACGGATACCATTTTAAAACTTTGATGTAACTGCATATGCACAATCAAAGTAATACTAGTATTATTACTACAAATAACGCTATTTTAATTTGGTGGACATTCCTTTCGTTATTTTATGTTCCATTGCACTACTATAACGAATTAACAACTCTTTTAAAAAATGAGAGGATTAGATCATTTGCTGTTGCTATACATTTTTCGTTGTTTTAATATTAATAAACACGAATCCCTAATTTTCAAAGAAAATTCTCAGAGGTATCTACACATGTATTTCTTGAGTTAGTTGTGTTTTGCACTAATTATCAAAATACTCAATTTACTATAGTAACATCCCTCAAGTTTAGTTTAGAGAGATTTCAGTTCTAATAAGTTCAAATGCTACCGTTGATTAGTAACTTTACGTGTAGGGCCGTTTTTTAAAAATGAATATTGACTTATTATTGAATACCTTTTTTTGTACATTTCCTGAAAATACTTGAATTCAACTAGCATGACCATCACACTAGATTTTAGTATGCGTAAAAATAAGTGATTATGACCATAATTGGTGAAATCAATGTTCTCCTTTTTTTCAATACATTTATTAATCATGGTCGACAAACAATAAAAATTTAATAATTATAAAATGAAATTTCAAAGCTCTAATGCCCGTATTGAAGATAGGTAAAAAAAAAAAAAAACACTTAAAACAAGTATTTCATATCGGGGAATTCTAAAAAAAATATTTACTAAATGGCTGTTTAAAAAAGACTTATTTGACTCATCCTTCCCTTTTTTCCCATAGTGTCTCACTTCAACTTACCCCCTCCTTTTTTTCAAGTGTCACGCTAAATTAAACAAGCATATTGTTACAAAAACATGTTTCCCAACTGAAATGTAATGTTACACATCTTGTTTACCCAAACACTCACAATTTCATGATAGCGTTTTTTAACTCATTACATAAAAATTCAACACACGTATTGGTTTTTATTACTTATTTAACCAGGTTATGATGTATATTTCACTACCCTAGTAACTAATTATATATTGCGTAGTAAATGATATTAAACCCATGTTAATACCGTATATACACAACTTAAGAAAAAAAAAGACGGAATTTCATTTAATTTTAATACTAAGCTTTTAATTTCCCAGAAGAGTTTTTCCAATATAAAGAGCAAACTCCCATTGCAATTTTTTCAATTTAATCAAGAGAAATAAGAAAATGCAATATGCTCACCCTAATCGTTGTTTTGTCCCATCTGAAAACAGACTAAATTTTACAGCACATGAATTTATCAGCGCAGCAATAGTTATTTCTAGAAATATAGAGGCTTCCAAAAATTAGGGAATATATTGTTGTAGTAATATATATATATATATATATATATATATATATATATATATATATATATATATATATTTTATGTTACTTCACCTATGTACTTTTCTTTTGTGTTAAAAAACAGATTATTGCCGAAATCACGGATAAAAGTATCATGTTTGGAATTTGCATGTGCTCTATTAAAATAAATTATCTTCAAGTAATATGCTACAAACATATGAAATTGTATTTCATGCAAAACTCAAGACTATTTTTCCAATATTGAACATTAGATCTACTACTTTCAACGTAATATGATACATTTAAAAAATTATAATTACAGATATTAGTTTCAAATCAAAAACATTTCATTTTGGTGATATATGTTTCGCATACATATACATATTTTCTGCTATTTTTATGGTAATACTTAGTAGTTTCATTCCAATCAGTGTGGAATAGTTTAAATGAGTTAATTTCTTTCTAAAGCCTCAAAGTTACTTATAATCAACATTAGAATGTTTAAGAAGCTCTACTGCTTAAAAAATGCAATCGCTGTAAAGATTAAAAGTAATTATACGGAAAATGATGCAGTGATCTTTAAAAGACTAGAAGATATAAATGAGCAGATAAGATTATTGCAAGTACAAAAAAAGTGTCTAGAAATCTTAGTTTATATTCTGAGTTATGATAATACTTCTAAAAACTATGTATATCTTAACTAAAAGATAAACTTAAAAAAAAAAAAAAAAAAAAAAAAAAAACATTAGTTTTACAATGAAAATATTGACCACACGAAAGTGTAAGATTACCAATATTAATGGGTGCTATTAATTGTTTATAATTTGTTGGTGTTATTAATTGTTTATTACACCAATTCTGAGGTGTGTAACATCATTGTTTCAAAAACTCAAATTGTTGGAAGAACTTTCCTCTATGGTTTCTGTCAAATTCAAGACGCATGCGTAAAGATCAGAATCGGCACACAGCAGCCACACTATTATGAGCGAAACAAAACCGGTTTTCGTAGCCGAGCAGTAAAACACTCTTGCTTTGCGACCAGTCTCGTCTGTGAAATTTGAGTTGTGGGTTCAAGCCTCACTCAGATCATGTCCTCTTAGTGCAGTAAAAATGTCTTGTCTGTATATTTAAAAAAATAAATAAAAATTGTGTATTAAAAGAATCTGTGTGTATGGTTCTTAAAAATCATGAACTTGATAAATCGTTCAAGAATGTCAGATAAAAGATTAAAGATTTGGTTAAAAAAACAGCAATGTCAGGTCTTTAAAAAAGAAACCCCTAGAAAAAAAATTCTTAGTAAATTCACTAGTGGTGACTAAGAAGCATTAACGTAAAAAATCACACTGCAGATAAAAACTTTAGTTTAGAAAAAAAAAGTGATGGGGGTGTTCGTGAAAGATGCTATTTTGAAAATCTACAAATGATAATAATAAAATATCGATTACAAACATAATATTGACAATAAAAAGTAAGTTTGGGCCCGTAACTAGATATTTTCCCTAGGCAGATACGTTTTAACTTTGAACTTGCTTTTCATGCTTATCGTGATAGTTAACTAGTTAACTTAGTTTTCAATACTTTAACATATTGAGACTTTCAATTTGGACATAAAATAAATATATATTCTTCATCCATTTATGTTTCGCAATTTATATTGCATTTTATTTAGATGCAATTCTTTCAGTTCTCTGTTAGCATTGTTAAAGATATATTTAAACGTATTCAATGTAAATCAGTTAAAATCTTGTTGTTCAGCAGAAAATTATTGAATACGAAATAATTTAAATAATATTCAGCAAAAATACATGAGCGAAGTATAAGACACCGTATCAAATTATATATTATATGGATCAGAAAGAAATGAAAACTTCAAAAGTTTCAAAATAAAATTCAGGTCTGCACAGTCATCTGCATTTTAAAAATACGATATAGTCAAAAACACACGAAGTTAAAAACAGCAGATTTATCATAACAGAGCAAAATTTTTATTGGAATTGAAAAAAAAAATGTGAGAAATTATTTCTTTCGTTAATTTTAGAAAAAAAAAAGATAGTAATTTGGAATAATTAATTTCATGACTTGGCACTAGCGAGTTTCGTGACACGACCTTATGTAAATTTTTGCTGAATGCATAATCAATAAAAGAGTGTAAGAAAACATTTGTGTCTAGAAATGAATTTGTGCTTAAAAATATCGACTAGAAAAATTGTTCATGTATTGATCTGTTTATTCATATTTTTAACCAATTGACCCATATAAAAAAGTAGAACTTAATATTTTTTAGTCTTGCTTTAAAAATACCATGCAAAAATAAAACGCGTAGAGAATAAACGAACTCGGTAACTCACGAATTCGGATATTGACTTAATGAATTATTTTTTTATAGTTTTGTGTGCTTAATTAGCGTATCTAGTTTCCCGAAGTTATCTGCACGTCAGTAAGAGTTAGTAAGTATTTTAGTTAAATGGGAAGTAAGAAAATCCTAATACAAAAAAGGTATTCAAGATATTAAAAATGAACCGATTAAGATATTGATTTAAAACATAGCTATAAGTTTATACTTCAACCATTAAGACAGCTTATAATAAAACATTTTAGCATGATATTTGTTAGAAATACTTACTTTAAAAAAATGGATAAACTTTAAAGCAGCGACAATACTTTCACTTTTATTTCTCCTTCAAAGATGGCAATAAAGGTTTGCCTTTTAGCAGTGCTATCGTAAGTTTGCAATCGAACGAATTAAATTATCGAAGGTCCAGGTTCGTTAAGTGCAGTTTTTTTTTTTTTTTTTTAAACGGCATTAAATCTACGGATGCCGTAGTTATAAAATGTGATGAAGTCTAAGAAGGTTCAATAAAGTAAGTTGCATTGCACTGCATTGCGAAAAGATTATTTTAAGAATTCAATTCTTTTCTAAAATGTTTGCTGAAATTTAATGAATTGCAATGTATATAATGCTCTACTTTCCGCTGATTGTAACTTTGTAAATGTTACAAATTCATTTTTGATTGCTAAACTTTTATGTAGATTAAGTTGTTTTAATAGTAAGAATAAGGCATACAATAATCACTAAATATTTATACTATGTTATAATCTTTAATTATGAACTTTAAGGGGTAAATAATATGAAAACTTATGATTTTTTTTTACTTTAAAAAACAGTTTAATTAAAGAAGGGTAAATCAGCGATTAAGTGGAGCTTTTAAGCTATTAATTTTAAAACAAGCACTGACTAGATTTCTCACCCTTAGGTTAAAAATCACACTTTCTACCTTCTGCGCTATCTAGGCTCCCTTAATTACAATCCGAAAATAAATACAATATTAGCGAATTCAAAATTTTCAGTAAATTAAACACAATGAGAACTGTATGTTCCATCATCGGTTAGAGCAGAATTTGGTTACTTATCCTCATGGATATTTTTCGGGAAAAAAGAAACTGCAAACTAGAGATTGTAAGTCTTGTTAATTTCAAAAGTACGTATAATGCAGCAATTTATATCTTTGCTTAACTTAAAAAATACTTATAGATTTACTAGATGAAAAGCGTAATTTTAATTTAGACGTCGTAAATTTAATTCATAGAAAACGTCAAAAGCTTTTATTAGCAAAATCTACAGCAGAGCGTACAAGGAACATTGTTATCGTCATTGTTACAGGCTACTGTTCACCGATTAAAGAACACTGTTGAACGGGATGGAGGTTGTATTGAGAATAATTTATCTTAATTTTTTGAAGTACCAACTTACTACCCGGCGTTTGCCCTGGTACTAATTAATACCACATATATCTTAAAGTCTATCTACGCAGGTGTACAAAAATTGCACTGCCTCGAGGGCCATGATTTGCGAATTGCGATGTGACAATACTTTGAACATTACCCCCGATTGTCCCTTGTTTCTATGACTATGTACCATAAAAAACTTGGAACAGCTAGTGTCGATATGTTACTTTATAAAAAACTAAAACCAGTCTATTACTACAGTCAGCTATTGTTTCTGCCGCATTGGGTGTAAATGCCTCAGTTTTGATTGGATTTGGATCAGTCTAGAAAAGTAATGGGGGAATCTGGGACCAAGTGAAATAGCGGGGCAAAGTGAAGTCAAATATTTACTCTACTTTTAGCTCCACCTACCTAGCAATATTTTAAGTAAATATCTTCGCCTCAGAGCAACAGTAAGATATCTTAGTATTATTTCTGGGATTAAATATTTCACTGTTGCTCTGAGGTGACGATATGTAGCGACGCATCTAGTCGATTTCAATCAAGAAAGAATTACCTCTGAAAATCAAAAAATATGATAATACAAGCACTTTTCAAAAATTAATACTCATATTGTAATATTTTGTTGTAAGTAAAAAATTACTTTTGATAATATTAAAATATATAGTTTTTGTTTATAACATTTCATGTATTAATTGAATATTCGGTGCGTTATTTATTTGTTTAATATTAAGCTTATTTGTAGTTTAAATGCTTTGTACAGTAATTCAAATTCTTCCGGGCAAAGCGGATAGGGCAAAGTGAAATAGTTCATTTCATTTACTTACTCAATTATTTTTGAAATAATTTACATATTTATTTATTAATTATTTCATTTCATTTATATTCTTCATTTAATAATACCCTTATTTATTCATTCATTCACTTTTTTTTCACCATTTTATTAATTCATTTCCTGTTTCTCATATATTAATTTATTTATTTATTCGAATATTGTTTCATTTTCTTTTAATTTGTTAATTATTTTATTTACTCATTGTTTTAATTGAAAACATCTTAAACAATCAAATACAGAAAAATATATTAGACAAAAAAAATTTTTTTTATAAAAGTGAAAACTTTCTATCTTTTTTATGAGGTACAATTTTTTTGCCAAAAAATATGTTTTAATGCAAGTTTGATTAGAAAATATATTGATCTTTCTTTATGTACTATCATCTTCAGAACAAAATTTCAGTTTGTTGATTTTGAAAAAGTTTAGTTAAAAAATGTAACTATTTCACTTTACGCCACATTCCCTTGCATATGATCGCAAATGCGTTAAGTTACAAAATTAAAACAAAACTGTACAGCTGGTTAAAATTGTGAAGTGTGCTTTAACTTAGCCTACAAGAACTGCCACGTCCTAAAAAATAAATGTATTAAAAAAAAATAAGTTTATTATTTTATTTTATTCTTAAATAAAGTTTTCTCATTCTATTATCTGAAGTATTTTTTAGGATTGATCTTTACAAAGTAAGCGTCTTTAAACAATGCATATGATAAAAGAAAGTAAATACCTTTTTTCCACTGAATATAATTTCAGAAAGTTATGTCCATAATATTTTATACATGAAACAAAAACTATATTTTCAAATTGCTATACATTGCAAAAAGTATTCAAAACAAACAATGGTCTCTATATTGATATTTATTGAATAAATTCTTATTCCTACTGAGTTTTGTTTGAGGAATACATAAACCAAGTATAAGAAGAAATTTAAATTCCATTTTTATATTCGAATTTAGAAAGCAATAAATCTTAACTTTGGTTTTATGTCCCAAAATATAAAACGTATTGGTGCGCGCATCCGAAAATCGGCGTGTCGTTATGAAAGAAAAATACGAAAAATATTTCCTTTCCCCAGCCACGTATAATAGCTCGTCATATTTGAAAATAAAATTCCATTTTCGGTGACTTCTTTATAGACTCTACATCCTTTTGTGGAAAAGGTGACGAAAGGCAGCAGCGCTTTGTTTTGGAATGCATCGAGCAAGAACTATATGCAGCAACAATACCGTAAAAAATGATTGATGGTAGTTGATGCAAACTGTCGTGGGCCATTCGCATGAGTTCTCGAAATAATGCCCTTAAAAATTTCAAAGCGGAAATCCTTCTAAATAAATGTTTCTTCATTCATGCCTTAAAAGCCGTGATTTCTGAACTAAAGTATTTAAGTTAAAGAAACAGCGAATGATGTCGTATATTTTGTTGGAAAGAAATGGAAGTTTAGATATAAAGACTTATATCAATCCTCGGTGACATTTTTTGCGCATGGTTCATTTCAACTCTTAAGTCTATATAATCTTAAAATGCTGTTTTGTGCTCAATGCTGTTGACGATAAATTAAATGTCTTCTTCTTCCAAAGAACAAACGATAAAAAACTTTTTTTTGAGCGAAAAAAAGATAAATGTATTTATTCTTAGAAGTCTCTGATATAGATTCTATCTGTTTTATGCAAATCGGAATAGGGCATTTTCATTGATGAATTGTGTTTTGAGACCACTTTCATGTGTCTCAAAATTCATGCCAACGAATTTCTTTTCGTGACTTTTAAACCTCAACTCCGCTAACAATATAACGTCTTATCTCTTAACATTTCAACTTTTAATTGTAAGAATATAATTATAAAAAGGGATGTCATTTGCTCGAAGGTTTTTAGAGTTAACCTATTCAGTTAGCTTTCAGTTCAAGTAAACTAGTTCAATCCATTGATTAATCTTAAATATAGATTTTGGTTAATATTGAATAGTTTTAATGCATCTAATATGAGCTAACCTTACGTTTATTCGGGGAGTTAACATTCATTTTTCACTGCGCATGTTAAAGTTACTAACATTTGTAAGATTCAACTTGTTATTATAGCCTAGTATGTATGTGATTTCAGACATTTATCTAATTATAAATCTTTATCTGAATCCTTCTTCTCAAGTTTTCACGGATTTGCACATTGAATTTACAAAGTAACATGTATCAATGACGGTTTTACCCGGAGAATAAGTTTAAAAAAAACATACACTCCATTAAGGGGAGAGGATGGGTTCAGTTTTATAAAATGATTTTTTTTTTGTTTCGTCTTGCAGCATTTCAAAAATACATTTATAAAATTTCAAGTCGTTTCGAGCAAAATTCTCAAAGTTATCAAGTATTTAGTCACCGCTACTTGAAACTGCAGCTCCGACAGCTGCCGAAGAATGCAGCAGTTCTGACAGCTGCGGACGCTCAGAATGTCAGTGCTGCTTGCTTGAGGTTAGTTAAATATAGTATGGATAAATAACGCGAAAAAATAAAAGGCTTATGAGATCAAAGCTGCTCTACTCTATTGAGCTGCAATTGATGCTTTCTAGTTTCAAAAACTTTAAACGCGTTTTTCTCAAAAACCACTTTTTCAAATTCTGTGTTGACTCCCATCTTAAAACAAAATGATCGATTCATTCCAAATTTAATACACACATTCTACGTATGAAAAAGCCTTCCTTCTTCGTTGAGTGTGAGTGTTTTCTTTAACAGTTTTTTTTTACTGAAAAATAGCGAAATTTTTCATGAAAAACAGACTTTTTAACCTCCAATGGCAGTCAAAAATTTTAAAGTTGAACAAAAAAAGAAGTTAGAAAGTAGGGGGGATACTTTAATACTTATTAAAAATTCAAATGGAATATGATTTCAGATAAATATCAGCTGACATACAGTGAACACAGCAAATCATCTTTATCCATTGGTGTTCTGGAAAAAGCTCTATCACCGGCTTGTCTGTGGATATATTTTGATCAAAAATTTATAGAATCCTCTAAACTCTTAAAACCATACATAATAATATACAAAAGGTTTTAATAAATTTAAACAAACTATTTTCTAGTAAAAAATTCGTAAGAAAGTGAATTTTTTAACTCTGAATCCCCCCCCCTCCTTCTTAAAAAATCGACTCACCAAGAAGAAAATGTCAGAATGAAACGAAACTGTTACAATTTTTTTCAATATTTTTTACGTTAAGCTATTTCAATTATTTACAAACGTGAAACTTTAAAATGCATCTACATTTGTTTAACATTCATAACATTTTTTTTTTAATGTTTAGAAGCGACTACTCCAAATTATTTCAAGTTTTTTGAATAGTTATAGATTGTAACAACTTACCCTACCACGAGGCATGCTGTTAATGCGTTAAAAATCCAAATCTTTTTGACTTTACAGAGTTTACTTCATTAATGACTTATTCTAATAAACAATCATCATCATTATCATTGTCCGACGCGCGAATTACAATTTTTACAAGCATATAATTTATCAAACTTAGCACATCGGTCATGTGCCCATTTGTTACAATTACGACATTGAAGCGGTTTAGTTGGTTTTTTGGATTCTGAGTACGGTTTAGAGCACTCTATGTGGAACCAGTCTTTTTTATCTTTATCCGAAAGACGCACTGTCTGGACGCACGTTTTTTTTTTTTTTTTGCCTTTGTGTCTGTTGATTTTTTCTCTGTTAGACACAATTTCCTTTTCATAGATTTTTGTTTCATACCTTTGGCTTGCAAAACATTTTTCACTGATGTATGTGTTAAATTGGCGCTGACCTATGGTTTCCGCTTGCGAACCGTCTTCACTTCTGCATTGACTGCAGCGTTGGAGAAAGACCTACCATTCGAATAATACATTATTTATTATTATTATCATTGTTTTAATTAGTATTATTTATTCAACCATACATATTAACAATAAATTAAATCATAGAATGAAGGATATCAGAATTATTATTATTATTACTATCGTTATCCAACTACAGTATTTATATGAATTAAATCATGTAATAAAACAGATCAGAAGTACTACTTACCATCACTAGCATTTTTCATCTTACTGTCATGAAATTCATCGGCTGCCTTTTGTAATTAACTACCTGCAATTACTTCTTTAGCCACGTCCAGGTATGTTTCTTCAGGTGTTTTGTTCCTGTCCGTCTTATTTTTATAATCCCCAGCCATATCACCTTAAAAAAAACATAATATTAAATTAAAACTTGCATGAGCATTGTTACTTGTAACTACTAACCCCAACAAAACTGCAACAACTTCCCCCATATGACGCGACTTTAATTCTTGGCACATATTACTGGTATTATATCTTTGTACAAAACTTTTAAATATGTTAGTACTTACCTGAAAATGTAGGTTTTCACGTGGTATAGAAATAAATTCGTTATCTGCAACGGATTCGTCACAAATAGAAAAAGAACCCTGGAAAGAAAAATTACTTCCAGGGAATAGTGACCAAGGATCTGCAAATGCGCAAGGTCTGCGCGAAGCTCGTGCCGATGGTGTTGACGGAAAACCAACTTCCTGGCCGAGAGCAAAACTCCGGTTGGTTCCACAACCCTTTTACCGTCCCAACATGGCTCCATGCGACATTTTATTAATTCCCAGACTCAAGAGAGTTATGAAAGGAGAACATTGGTATACCGTCGGAATCATTCAACACCATGTTACAACATGTTTTACATGGAGATATATTCCTTTCGAAGAGTTTCAGGGTGCCTTTGAGGCGTGACAAACATGTCTCCGAAAGTGTTTTGATGCAGAAGGACAGTGTTTTGAAGAATTTTAAACGTTCGTACAAGTACGATCAATCAATCTATTTTTCCCAGAAAATGCGCATTACTTTCATAATGAACCATGTACTTGCCATACACACTTGCTTGATAGTCTTTTTTGTTTATATACAGTACGAAAGAATTTGGTTAATTTACTCTGTTAACATTCTTATTTAACTTTTCTTGTATTTCTATTTTCAATCGATAGTCATTGTTTAGAAAACATTGTCATTTACACCCCTGACTTTGAGATAAGTTTTTATTTTTTCTGAATATCAAAAGCCACTGAATATGTGGAAGTGATACGGAATTGAATTCTTCGCACTTGTCGTTATCTTCATCAGTTTCATATTTTTTCATCTTGATTAGATTGAGCTGCAATTACCTTGGACGTAAATGTCGCGTTAGCGTTATCATTGGCTTCAACAAATACATAATTTTCAATTGCGTCTCTACTCCACAAATTAGAAAAAAAAAGCTGTATTCTCACTAGTTCTCAATAATTTTAAGTACTTATCACTAACTTTCGATTGGCTTCCAAATTTTAAAGGAATCGTACCAAGAGAGTTTTAAATACCAGAAAACAATAGAAACTTTCTGAAGCACGAAAATGTTATCTTTAAGCGGGCATCTTAAGCGCGTTATGCTCTCTTAGACTTATTGTACCGATCAAGTAATTTCTGATTTCCTCGCTAATCTAGTCCACGTTATACTTGCGTGGCACTCACAAATTGCCAGAAAGATGAAGGAAAAGCATAAAAAGTCGCGGATCATATTAAAATGAAGCTATTTTTATCCTTGATCCGAATTAAACATCTTCTTTTAGAAAAACGACACAGTTCATACTTTAACACCTGTCAGCCCTATTGCGCGTACAATATTTTTCTTTGAATTTCTAGACATTACGTGTAATGTTAATAAATAATGTGACGCATAACAGTGGAATCTGAGGTAAAATTGTTGATTTTGACTTTTGGAATTTTAAAGCTTCAACTCCCAACCACAATCCCTTTTCCCCAAAATCTGTCCGACTCCATAGCCCTAATATAAACACCCATACCATGTTTTTCGCTTAGATCAATCAAGAAATCATTTTCTACATAAATAAATGATGCAAATATCCTGTGTCTGCTATATTACGACTCTTAAGGTAGCTTAAATTCACGCTCGATTAAACAATAAATAGTTCCAAATTATAACGGATATTTTCAAATAACATTAAAAATTTTATATTAAGCATAGGCGCAATATTCTGTTACTGGTATCGGAAGTCTTATAGTTACGTCAGAAAGAAAAAAAAACATGTAATTAGTAAAACAAGCTTTGTCTAAAAAAATTATTTTTATGTATACAAAGTAGTACGCATTTTGTTTTTAGTAACAATAACAAAACGTTTGATTGTTTTTTTGCGTCCTAGCTTCAAAATGCTACTAATGTGGAAGATCGTTGATATTTAAGAAACGAAACTTTGAAGTTTTCGATGGAAGCATTAAAGAAATTATATATATTTACCATAAAATGTGACGAAGTGTCATGTGAATGGCTCTAAATGCGAATTTAATGACCGTACAAAATGGTTTCTAAAATCAGACAGAATATTTTTGCCATTAGTTTGGTTGCTTATGGAAAGATAGCAGTATCTTCTTTTCCTTGAATGTAAATGCAGTAAACTTAATAATTAACTGTCAAAGTTCTCAAAATTTCACCAAAATACTATATTGGACTGAGATTTTAAAGATGCGAACACGAAAACAAGCCTGTGTTGTCCTAGAAATGTATATGCGGAATAAATTCAGTCATGAACAGTAACAAAATAAAAGAAAAATATATTACATAAAACTACATATTCTATGTTGAATAGGTCCTAAGAAGAGTCATTTTCAATTAAAAAAAAGCTTATTTCCGACACGAATTAAGATCAAGCGCCTAAGATAGGTGCTTCCTTTAACCCTCCTTCTCCCCCCCCCCCCAAAAAAATAAATAAATATGGTTCTCACAGATGTTTAGTTTTTCGAACATCAAACATTTTTTCTGGTTTAAAAAATGAGTTCACACTAATTTCAAACCCATACAACCAACAGAAATGATATTGTGTTCTTTAAAAAGTTTTGATTTCATGATTTTTTTTTACCTTCAAAAAAGTTAAGATTTTATTTGTTTAATGCAAATGTTTACTTACATTAATGCGTCTAGACGTATATAGCTATATGTAGTATCATGACTGTAATAAAAACAATATTTTAAAACGAGCTGATGTGTGCATCACATGACTTCCTTTTGCTCCACTTTAATGTCATTTCCCCATTACTGGCAATTTTAATGTGATTCAATACTTTAGTCTCTAAATATCACCAACATTGGCCAAATTGAAACAGATGTAAAAAAAAAAAAATCGCCAAATTTGAAGCCAAGTGGGCGAAAAAACTTGGCGACCAAAATACTGGCGATACATTGACAAGTGTCCGCCGAATTATAGCACCACTTCAGTTTACATCGAAATTAACAATGATTTCGCCCCCAAAAAGAGGCAAAAGACCCATTTAGAAACACCCGAATGCAACCAAAAGGGGAGGAGCACAACTAGACCCCACTAAGGGGCTACGTACCAAATTTCAACTTTCTAGGACTTACCGTTTTTGAGTTATGCGACATACATGCGCACATACCTACATACAGACGTCACGAGAAAATTCGTTGTAATTAACTCGGGAATCATCATTACGGATATTTCGCGTGTCTATACGTTCTTAGGCACTTATCCACGTGTGGTCGAGTCGAAAAAAAACTCAATATTCATTCGGGGGTGAGTAAAATGGAAATTAAGGTCTATTTTTGAGTGAAAATTTTTTCGCTAATACAATATTTCCTTTTTTGTAAAATTAAGTAATAATAATTAAATTACGAATTCTTTAGAATAGAATTGGTCAGGAGATGGTTATCCACTAATAATTAATATCTGTATAAACTTTTAGATAGTAAACACATTATATGTCCTTAAGTGTTAAAACATCATCTTTAAAAGAAAAGCAATTTTAACACAAGAGTTTGTATATTTCAAAACCCAAGAAAACAGTTTTCAGTTGTAATTATATGTCCTCTTTTTAGATGATACGATGTTTTGTCCACTTTCTATTAAAAGTAATGTCCGTGTGCAAAAATATAGCACTTTAAAGTAATACCAATTTCCACTATTTGCCTAAAAATCCAATATATTATACTAGCACTTAGTGACTTCGTCCCCCACTTTCTAAGTAGGGGAATCTGGAGCAAAGTGAAATGGCTAAGATGACTGAGCTTTTTCAAAATTAACAAATTGGAAATCTGTTTATTTGTTTTGAAAACTACAGTACAAAAACAAAGAACATTGTATTTTACGATAAAACTTCAAATTAAACATATTTTTTTTTATTGGCAGTAATTTGGAGCTTTAAAAAATATAAAAAAATTTCACTTTTATTTTTTCATAGGGCAAAGTGAATTTTTTTTTTTCTAATGAAATATTTTCTATTTGATTATAAAAAAGTATTTTTGATCAAATGAATCTGTAAAGAAACTTTTGAACGTATAAATGAAAAGAAAATGAAAAATAAACGAATAATTTAATCAATATACGAAGAAAAATAAATGAGTGAGTAAAAAAGTAAATGAATAAGAAAATAAGTGAATGAAGGAATAAGTGATTTACTAAATGAGGGAATGGAAATGAATTGATTAACAAAATAATACGTAAGTGTTTTACTAAATGATTGAGTAAGGTAAACGAAATAACCTATTTCACTTTGCCTCATCCACTTTACCCTGCATGCACTCACAACTTGAGCAAAATATTTAAAATACAAATAAACGAAATATTAACTAAATAAATATTGCATCGCATATTAGAAGGTCACAATTAATATTTAAAATGCTAATAAGATTTTTGACTGAACCCAAATATTAAAATAAGAGTATCAATTTTTGAAAATTGCCTGTATTATCTCATGCTTTAATCTTCAGCGGTAGTTTTTTCCTGACGTAAATAGACCACACGTGCAACTACAGTTAAAATATTACCAGTAAGGTGGCGATAAAAGCAGTGCAAATGTTTCAGTTTTTCACTTTGCCCGGCTATTTCACTTTGCACTACATTCCCCCACTAAGTATTTTTTTCTTGTTTATTTTTCGTTTTACAACAATACGTCTATGACTATTTTAGGAAGCTACGCAATGACTATATGTTGAAGTTTAAAGTTACTGTAATTTAAAAGTAACATAAGTTTTATCACAAGTACTAATTTGTTCAAAACGCAGTTTAAACATAACTTTTGGGTATATCATTACGATTTTTGAATATAAAACATATATGGTGTTTCAGTTTAACGTTTCAGAGCTTCTAAGAGGGATAGGGTGCATCTTGATGATTTGAAATTATAGCAATGCGGAGTCGGAATTGCTTTCCCGACCCAAGAAATTTGATATATGTAGAGTATTGCTGACTGTTCGGACCACCATGCGCCGAAGATGTGAGGCGTGCATTTTAGCCGGTTGAAAAAACTTTTCGAGCTCGTACTCAGACGCATGTACCTTTTGCTTTTTTACATGTATTATTCAAAATATTTCTATCTTCGGTCGGTGCTTTTGCGTACATCACTGCTTTAGGAAAGCATTTCCGACCCCACAATGTTATATGATTTCGAGTCGTCATGATGCACCCTACTTTTCTTAGGAGTTCTGAAGCGTTTAGCTAAAGCGCCATGTATAAGGAACGTTCAAATAAAAGGGTACAAAACGATACTGTAGGCCTAGATAAAGATTTTATTCAAAGTATACAACTGAGCACGACGACCTCACTAATTAACCAACCGAAACAATTCTTAGAATTTTTGTGGCTGTGACAAGACTCAGTCCTAAACAATGTCCTCAAATTTGTCATCCGAGTTGAAGCGCTTCCCTTTCAGATGCTTTTTCAAAGGACCAAACACATGGAAATCGCAAGGCGACATGCCCGGACTGTAGGGCGCGTGGTCAAGTTGCTCCCACTTAAAACTGGTCAGTGCCGCCTGGGTGACCCTGGAGACGTGTGGATGCGCGTCATCGCGGAGCAGAACCACCCTTCCTGAACAGTCTTGGTCTTTTGTTCTTGAAGTCCCTGTGTAGGCTTTTGAGTGTCGCACAGTACACATCGGAGTTTGTGATGCTCCTTTGCTCAAGGATATCAACAATTAACCGACCTCGTACGTCAAAAAATACGGCCAATTAGGCAGCGCTCTAATAAGGACCTCTGATCTCTCCGCGGCTGCGGGCGTCCCCGCATGCTTCGATCCACATTGGGTACTCCAATATCGCATCCCTAGATGTCTCGCTACGTTTTCCTATGGCAGCATAAGCAAATATGTTAACGTTACGTGCGTTATGTATAAGTTAAAGTACGGTTACGTTGTTGTGACGTTTGGTACCTTTTTATTTGAACTCTTTTGATATAGCTTTTTTTAAAAATTTTATTTAAAAATAAAGTTTATATTTTATCGAACCAATAATGCAAAAGTTTCAACATCGTGATTTAAAAATCAACCCATCTCTCTCTGATTTTGTACTAATTTTCTTTCTTGTAAATATCGTTAGCATTTTGAAACACTCCTATTTACGCGTATAGTAGAATGGCCATTGAAAGAAAACCTCGATTTTTTTTTTTTTGAAAAAAAATAATGTTTTAAAATATTTTTCTTAGATGAATTGGCTGTAGTAACTGTCTTCCACACATGTCCAGAAAGCAAACAACTAGAAAATGTTTGGTTTTGAATAGTTGAGGTGTTCATTCACGGGGGTAAAGGGTCCTTTTTTACTTTCTTTTACAAAAAAGGAAGTATTGTATTCGCGAAAAAATTTCACTCAAAATTCGGCCTTAATTTCCATTTTGCTCACACCCGAATTATTGTTCAGTATTTTTTTTCAACCCGACCACACGCGGATAAGTGCCTTAGAACGTATAAAAATCCGAAGTATCCATTTTGACATTCCCCGAGTTAATTGACAACGACTTTTCTCGTGACGTCCGTATGTACGTATGTATGTATGTGCGGATGTGCGTATGTATGTCGCATAACTCAAGAACGGTATGTCCTAGAAAGTTGAACTTTGGTACGTAAACTCCTAGTGGGGTCTAGTTGGGCACCTAGTCTTTTGGTTGCATTCGGGTGTTTCTAAAGGAATCTATTCTCCCTTTTTGGGGAGAAATCATTGTTAATTTCGATGCATACTCAAGTAGTGTTATAATTTGGTCGACACATTGCGATATATTGCCAGATTTTTGGTCGCCAAGTTGACGACAAATTTGGCGATTTTTTTTTATCTAGTTTTAATTTGGCCACTGGTGGTGATATTTAGAGCGTTACTATTGAATCACATTAAAATTGACAATAATGGGAAAATGACATTAAAATTGGAGTAAAAGAAAGTCATATGATGCACACACATCAGCTCGTTTCATTTCACCCCCCCCCCCCAAAAAAAAAAACCTGATACCAAACTAAAAATGTTCTCCCTTAAAAAAAAGAAAAAAAAATCATTTGTAAACTAAAATGTTTTCACTGCCTTGTGCCGAACAATGCAATTTATAACGATGCTATGAATTTTAAAAAACGGAACTCCGTTTAAGTGTTTCATTCACTGGTTGGTCTATCCTACATACCAAACTCTTAGCTAATCTGGTACTGGGAGTTTTATTTGACGTGTAATGTAGGAACTGAAATAAGCACAAGAAGTAGTAAGTGGCTAGACTGATAGCAGTTTTATACCCACGTGACTTCATAAGTTATTTCACTATAACCTCTTGGTTTTGCTGAATGAGAAGCATTTCAATAAAGGACCTATTTTTATGCCTTGCTATGACCACCCTATGGTCGTATGAGAAAATGGCTGGCTTGTTTTATAGGCAGGAGTCGCGTTTTATTATGATATTTCGCTTTTATTCTCCGAGCTGTTTGGCGTCAAAAAACTTGACAGACGCAATGCATTTCGGCCTAAGAACATTTCCCCAAAAGCTGAAATTGAATTCAAAACACGCATCGAAGAATTCTTTTATTTTTGAGATTTTATTCCACTTTATTTTAGACTTCCCATTCAGTTCGCCTTATTTCTGACAATAAACAAATTGTTTGCATATTGTACGAGTTTCCTTTTCTGGAAGAAATTGCCAAAGGCAAGAATAGTTTCGACTTTTTATTATCGAAATGGTCTCAATGAAGGGTGTTCTGAAGGAAATCGGAAAGTTTCCTATAAAGCATAATGAGATGTAGAGTCATTGCACAGAATTTTCTTCTCCTTGCATAGAAAGGTAAATAAAATGCATTTTCACATCTTGCAATCCAATTTGGGGATCAATGCGGCACCAGAAGGCAGAAAAATATGAACCTCAGGTGTATGCAAATTTGTTTTTGAAAATCTTTAACGCCACTTTAAATGTTTGCTGGGACGTTATATCTGTGTGTTTATATAGAAAAAATGATTAAATATTTATAAACTCAAAAGCGGAAGTTTGAATTAAAGTGACTTTTTAAGCGCAAAAAAAGAGATTTCAATAAGTCTAGTCAGCTAAACAAAAACTGAAAGGCGACTTAAAAAGCTGAGGATATCAGCAACAGTTAGGAATTAAATGACCTGAAAAATGAAATTTTTTCAGACTTTTTTAGTACATTTTTACAGACAAATATTTAAAAAAAAAATAGTAATTGGTTAATCATTTTTAGATGCAATATATTCATTCCGGTTTTCTTAAAATTTTTATAGACTTAAGTGCTTAAACTAGCTAATAATTAAAAACGATATAACTTTAAAGCATTAAGTTTTCTGACACTAGCCTAGCTAACAAAAATGATATATATAAACTCAAAAGTGAAAGTCATCCTTTTCTCTTCATCCAGAAGCTCATACTTATTTGCATTGAAAAAGGTGTTCCTTGTAACACCAAAATACGTGTCTGCACTAATTTGAATTGTTTGTGCTTCAAAAACGTTGGATAACTGATTATTTTTGAAAAATCGTTTGTTTCGAAATCATGGTTTTCTGTGTAAAAAAAAAGTCAAAACTGTTTTTATACAATAAAAAACAATAATGATTTTTATATTGACTGCTTTTGCAAGTTTAATAGCTTTAGTGGAGCCCACAGATATTGACAAAATTTTGGTAAGTTGATGTACGTTAGTTTTAGAATTATTTTTTGCGTAAGTATTTATTTATTTATTTATTTTTTTGAAATTTGCAGAACAAAATTCATTAATGCGAACTTATCTAACTATCAATCATCACTCTAACGGCCAAGTCAACGTGGAAGATCACACCTGATGCTGGTTAATACACAATTATGATTGAATGTTTTTGATTTTGAAAATCCAAATAGGTATAAATTTAATCTTTGCGTCAAACAATTGCTTTTTTCAACACACTGACGGGAAATTTTGCTGCCCCCCCCCCCCCATGATATCTGAACATGCGTAACTTGACAACTCTTTAATTTTGAGGTAGACCGTGCAACGCCTGGCAATGCCACTAGTTTCATACAGACAAACACTGTTTGTCACTTTTTCAACCTTTTTCTACGAAATTGAAATATTCACTTAATCATCTATTTCCACAGTAACTGTTTTTAAAATTACTGTAAGAAGAAAGAATATTTCAGAAATCCCTTCCCCATTCGTTTTTTTAAGCTTTCGTCAGATGTGTTCATTTTTAAAAGTGAAAATACAATTTAAATTGTTAGAGAACACCTTATTTTAGAATGCAAGCTTAGATTTAAAAAAGTAAAATTAAAAAAAAAAAAAACGTTAATTAAAACCACTTAAATTGCATTTTAGTTTTACACTTCACAACGTAAGTTGATTTAGTTGCCTAGTTCTTTAAGAAAGAGAAAAAAATATTGTATTAAATTCTTAATTGCCTAACTGAAAAAACAAATGAAATAGAAAAATAATTAATGTTTAATGAATTTGGAAATCCGAATAACATTTGTGTGTAGTGATGAAAATAGATTTTAATTGTTTTCATTGTGTGCTACGTTGAAGAAATACGCTTATGCTAATACTTTAAAGATTTAACTAGCTAGGTACATTTGTCTTGTGCCTGGGAAAAAACAGATGTAATTGCTCAAAATAAAAAGATTTTTGTACGTTTTATATATATCCATCAAAAAAGTATTTTGAAAACAAATATTACAAATTTCAGTATTTGTTTGAAATAAAATCATTTTATTAAAACGTGTTTACTAAAAGTTTCTTTATTCCTTATTTTCTTAAGATAAACAAGTAATATATTTATCGCATCGTATTTATTTATTTATTTATTTTTATCAAAATTCTAAAGCATGTATAAGCAGTATTCGAGTATTAATGAAATTTTTTACCAAAGCGTTGCACTTAGCTATTGCACCAACATCATGTTTAAGTTTCCTAAATTTCACTATTTTTACCAAAACTCATCAGATATTATTGCAAAAGTATATTTCACACACTTCTTCACGCATATACTTCATCGTTTTTGAAGAGAAAAACTGTTGTGAAATTTGTCTATTGTTCTGCCTGCCAATGTAGAACCCATCAAATCCGTCTGCTGTCGAATGGAATAGTTTCCTAAAAAATCTTTAACTCGATATTTCAATGTCTCGCAAATTATCTTTCAAGTTTGCCAGCTGCCTGTTTATATGTAAAAACGAGGTGAGCAAATGGTGCTAACTGAAGCTTAAGTATGTCTGTTGCTTTAGCAACTGAGCTAGTTCAAGGAAGTTATACGCACTAAATTACATGTTGAACCATTGATTAGTTATACCATCATTAAAATCATCTCATTTAATTCAATAGCTTTAGTATCACAGTCGGGGTATAGACGATCAATGTAGAATAATGTGCGTTTATCTTCTTTGCACAAAGATAAATTGCACAAATCTGGTTTTTGGACTTAAAAAATATTTACTGATAATATAAATATACATTAAGAGCATATTAACGGTAAGCGAATGAAAAGTTAGAGCGTTTTAAACCGGTCTTGTACATTTCTTTGAAGTTGCCATGAAACTTTGTTGTTGTTGCAAGGCTGTCCTTAATGATTGTTAACGGTGTCCTAAATTAAAACGCTGCTTTAGTACAGAGGTGCCCGAAATTTATCTACCTGAGGTCCGCATCTTATATTAAAGAATTTATATGGACGATGATACAGATAAAATCTGGAAAATATTTCTTTTTTTTTTACTTCCTTTTACAAAAAAGGAAGTATTGTATTCGCGAAAAAAATTATACTCAAAAATCGACCTTAATTTCTATTTTGCTCACCCCGAATGAATGTTGAGGGTTTTTTTTTTTTTTTCTACTCGACCACACGTGGATAAGTTAATAAGAACGTATAGACACGCGAAATATCCATTTTGACGATTCCCGAGTTAATTACAACGAGTTTTCACATGATGTCTGTATATACGTATGTATGTGCGGATGTATGTCGCATAATTCAAGAACGGTATGTCCTAGAAAGTTGAAATTTGGTACGTAGACTCCTAGTGGGGTCCAGTTGTGCAAATCCCATTTTGGTTGCATTCAGGCTTTTCTAAAGGGGTCTTTTGCCCCTTTTTGGGGCGAAATAATTATTTATTTCGATGTAAACTCAAGTGGTGTTACAATTTGGCGGACACTTGCCGATTTATCGCCAGTCTTTTGATCACAAAGTCGCTAACTTTGCGACAAGTTTGGCGATTTTTTATAAAATTTGGTTTCAATTTGGCCACTGTTGGTGATATTTAGAGTGTAAACTATTGAATCACATTAAAATTGCCAATAATGGAAAAGTGACATTAACTTGGAGTAAAAGGAAGTCATGTAATGCGTACGTCAGCTCGTATTAAACAGCATTAAAAAAAAAGGAAAATGTAAGGAAACTACAAATGATTGTGGTTATCATTACTTCATGCTTAATTTTTTATTTATTTATTTATCTGCTTTTTCGAAACAAAATTTTGAATATTTGACTCCAAATTTGTTCATAAATCATGCCCTTCGATTTGAAATATTTGAATTTTTTATATACAAGTACCTGAATGAAATAAAATCTATAAATAGCTGATGTATCAGAATTATTAAGACATATGTTTTTGAACGCATTCATAGTTAGTTCCGTATAAATTTAGTAAGTTTGTTCTCTGAAAATCGAATGTAGTGTCACTGACTCACATGTGCAAAAACATTTCTGAAGCCGCACTTATCTCACATTATTACAACCGGTATCAATGATACAAATTCTATATCCCAATAAATTAAGGACATAAACTTATGTTTTTTTTTTTTTTTTACATCTTATGTACAATGCAATATTTTTGGTCTTGAAGAGTACATGTCTCATGTCTCTGTAGAATGACTTAACAAAGCTAGACATTTATCAGAAACAAAGTACTCCCGTAAAGTCACGCTATTCTCCTTTACCGTCACGTTGCTGACTGACTTTGCCCAAACTTGCATTTGTTTTAAGCACGATGCCTCATACCTCCGTGAAAATAGATCACGGAGACGCTAGTGCAAAATTTTACTGTCATTTATTAAAAGTTAAACGAATGTTTTTCAACGAGAAGGGAAAACAAAATCAAGTTATTTTACTATTACCATATCTAACTCAGAAAAAATTAACATTTTTTTCCATTAAAAAACAAAATATACAATTGGAAAAAAAACTCGCTTTTTGTGCACATTAGTATAGCTAACAATGCAAATAGAAATGTATCAGAAGTGCCGAAAATAATTTAAAAAACCGAAACGAAAGGGATCCATTTTCAAACTAATGCATATCTATATAAATAATATTATAAGCAAAAATTAGAGGATATTTTTAAAGCCTGCACTTGATTATAATTCTCGAAATTTTCTGTGAATTTGCAATCAAATTCTTTAAGAAAACGACCCTTGATTATGAGTCAAAAAAAAAAAAAAAACAATATATATATATATATATATATATATATATACATATATATATATATATATATATATATATATATATATATATATATATATATATATATATATATATATATATATATATATATATATATATATATATATATATATATATATATATATATATATATAATGTTTTGAGTTTTTGATCTATCTGACAACAAAGTTAAATAAATTACGGTGCGTTCCATTTGATACACTAAACACAAATACTTTTGCTGGTAAAAATTTAGATATTTTTCTATCGTTTCTTGTTTTATTAACATATTTTTCAAATCCAGACATTAATTATTTGAAATTTTTATACCTTAAAAGTACTGCTCCTTTAAAAATACTATACTTCACAGTTCAAACGAATTTTAAAATTTGCATGAGATAGTGATTTTGATTTTAAATTAAACATCAAATTGAAGAAGAGAGCAAAATTTTGATGTTTCAAATTTGAAACCATTATCCGATTTTTAAAAAAGGTCAATTTACAAAGAGTGAACTATAAGATAAAATGTAGTTTTATTCTGCTGAAGATTTATGCTTTAAATTTTTGCACGAAATGATTTGAACACGCATTTTTTGCAGGACATATTTCCTTTTTTCCTTTTTTATTTTGTTCTTCGTTGATTTTCCCTTGCTCACGAATTTGACCTTATTTAACATCACGAAACATTTTACCTGGAAGGTAGCCAATGTGAAATTATTGAAGAGACAGAGGTGATATAAACCTTTTCAGATCAGAAAAAAAATTTTAAATTAGCTTACCTATTTTAGCTACGATTTTACATTTTTAAAACAAGAAAGATATGTGAGAAAATCTGTAGAATTAGCATTAGAGTGAAATGCATTTTTTTTTCGATAATTGCTTTAGCGATAGCTGAAACGTTACAAAACCATAAACATACAATCATAATTTCATCAATGAATGTTTTCTGTTTCACTTGTAAAAATAGTCAAAACGCACAATTTCCATTATTTTGCTATATTTTTATGTTACTGCTTCACAGAGGAAAAACAAATGTGACATATATATGTAAAAACTTTGAAATTAGTCACTAAATATGTTTGTGGCCAAAACGGTCAAAATCGGTGATTTTTTGAAAGGTTTTAAAAACCTCAGTTCCTAAGATTCAAGTTACTTCAAAACGTGAACGTTTCAACATTGGACAACGCTTCCAGGTAATCATTAAAAGTATGCAGTAGAAGGAATGTAGGACTTTTAAGCTACAAACCGCTATAATTTTTTAAAAGATGAGATTCTGTAACATATTTACCAATAGTTTTCATTGTATAGAAGATATAGCTATATATAAAAATCAAGAAATACTTTACTAAATTTTTATCTTCTGTACATATTGGCCTATGTTATTCAGTTTCATGAATGAGATTAAAATTTAAAATGACGAGTTAGTTTAAAACTTGGTTTCATTGCTGAACGAACTTCTTTAACTGTGTTATTATTGGTAATTTGTTATGCTAAAGTAAAAGCAAAGGAACATTTTAATTTTGTTTTTAAGATGTCTGTAGCAGTTTACTTTGAAAGCTCAACTGCATTTGGTGATATCACTATTCTGTTGATGTTGTTCGAAGATTGACCTAATGTTTACAGTTTTGCTCCAAGTAATAAATTTATATATATTTTGCTTGGGCTATTTTTTCAATTGTTTTTATTGATGTTTAGAAATTAAATGTTAGTAAACAACTCTAGACATCATTGATTTTACTTTACCCCATAATAGACAATATGGGGTATTTTTCACCACGGAAAAGTTATACTTCTGCAGCTAAATGTTGCATAACGTTATGTATTACGGTATTGGTTCAGTAGTATTTTTTAACAGTTGTAAATAAACAATACAAACATCACTGGCATTTTTAAGATCTTAATTTTCTACATTTCGAGGACGTCGAAATAAATATAAGGCTAATACGACTCGCTTCATTATTTTGTTGCAGTATAATAACTTTAACAGTTGATTCTTAAGGTGAAAAAGTAGTAAATATTTCTATATGAAAACTATTGTATACACTGAAATATTATCTACGCGAAATGTTCAATTTATAGCAAAAAATAAGCAAACTCCCTAATTAGTCAATAAATGTTTTAGTCAATGCATTAAACAAATATATATAACGTGTTGTATATTATGATACGATGAAGCAAAAAGTGAAACGTGTATGGAGCGCTGTTCATTCAAAGGCCGCCATGTTCATATTACTACACCAAGCAACCACCATGTTACCACTGTGATAAGAGTTACCCTCTTAATGTGCGATGAACATGAATGTTTAGTCGTACTGTTAATCATATAAATTCTCGTGATCATAGATAAATTTGAGAAATATTTTCCAGGCTTTATGAACCATGCTCCATCGACAAATTTCGAAACCAAAAAACGACCCGTAACAAAAAAAAAAAAAAAAGCTTGTTTTGTTGACGCTAACGAAGCACTTGATCTCTTTATAAGGAAATGAACCCCAATATTTTTCTTTTATTTAACAGAAACAAATGTCACTACAAATTGCATGATAAAAATATGCGTACTATTGTATCTGCGTAATGTATCTAAACTTGAATTTAAGCTAGTTTGAATAAATCAAGTTTAATATCGCTATCATCGACGACAAAATTGGCACAACTCAAAAACTTAAAGAAAAAAAAGAAATGATTATTTAAAATCCAAGGTTTTTTTTTTTTTTTTCTTTTGCCACCAAACTAGTACATAGTTATTACACATAACTTACGCGTGGTTGCGTATAATTTACGAAATCAATAGTGACACATGATTAAAATTTTAATTTAGTTTCCTTTTTCTTAACGTTAAAAAAAAGGGTAGACAGGGGCACATTTACGAGGATTTTTTCAATGATTTTTCTAATTTTTATGTTTGAACCTAGTTAATTTTAGATTATGTGGTTTTATGAAGCAGTTAATGAAGTTACGTTTACGCATATTAAAAATGATACCAAGGATTAAGTGAAACAAATATTTTATCCCTCTTAAAACACTTTAAAAATCAGAAAAGCTCATATAATTAATTAAAGAACATTTTACAGTCCTAAAATCATAGGACTTTTTGCTAGTTAAAAACAGAAACTATTTAGTCATCTTCTTCATCACTGTTAGATTTTACTAACAAAAATAAAGTATTTCTTTTCGCATACTTGTCATGGGACTGCGTTTTAACATCTAAGACATTGAACCCTGTCTTATACTTTTTTCGATTGGTTGTGTGCTTTCAAACAATGGATGCAAGCAGAATTTTCTACTTTGTAAACAGAATCGTTCATTAATTTCCTTTCTACAGAGTATACTAACTTTTTCCCTGTCGCAGCTTCTCGTTTCATACTTTATTCTTTGATGTCTTCCATTTCTGCTTCAATAGAAACTTGTAAATTTTAAAATAATTTCTCATTTTCGTTCTGTTTTGTCCATATTGTTTTTTCTCGTTGTAGCTTCTAACTGCTCTTGTCTGAGGGCTTCTTTAATCGGAGTAAGTTAAGATTCCGAGCATCCTTATCTTTTTTTTCCTTTCCTGGGCCTTAAGCTTTGGTCCTACTTTTTCAAATGGTCTCAGTTGGGGTAGTACACAAGGGACGATGTGGAAGGCCTATTGCGAAAAATACTTGGATTATCCATAAGCTTTTTCATTATTTTGACATCTAACGTTGTTCTGTTAAGTGGTTTGAAATTAATGTCTTACTATCTTTAAAATAAAGCAAATGTATTACAGGCTGAATAGTGCTTAAAGTTAAAGATAATCAATAATGAAGACAACACTTTATGATTGTAAGCTATAAGATACGAATCTGTTACTTAATTTAAAATGAATGGTGATTTTCAAAACTAAAAAACCTGAAAATACTAAAGATTTAAAACAGTACAGAGCGAAAAAATCATCCGAGGCCCGTTTAGAAGTAAGACAGAGTAGTAAGACATAGTAAGAACGTGCGTGAATGTGCCCCAATGAAAATGCGTAAACGTTCCCCATCGGCAAGTTTGGATTTATTTTTAACGTGCAAGAAAATTTAATAACTTTTCCGTCCATACAAATACAATTCTCAAAAAAGGATAAAATTCTGCTATTTTTTAAAATATTTATTTGTTCTTAACTGTGTATTATTTACTCACAATAAGCTTCAAAACGTTCAACGCAAAACTTACCCAACTTGGTAGAAAACAGATTTCCCTATCCGCATGCTAAACCGAAGTTCGACTGATGCTAAAAAACTTGTGAGAATATTGGCTAGGGAGCAGCATCAATCTGATATGACTGTTGGCTCTCCAATTATAACTCGATTTGGAAAAAGTGCACTGCGTAAACGTGCCCAATGCGTAAATGCACCCCGGTCTACCCTACTTTAAAAAACAAAAATCAACCAGTAAATATAGCATATTAACTTTGCGCGTACATTAGTGATCGATAATAACTTAAAGCAGTTTTGCGTAAAACTGATTTTTTCACCAATGCTGTTTTTTCGAGATCATCTTCCGTTGTCGCCTGCGCCTAAATTTGCATGTTGAGTGTTTGAATTTTGCGAAGAAAATCAGTTTGAACTTAGGAACGCAAACTTAGTTTTCAATTACTTCTTATTATGTATGTACTTACATGTTTTGTATAAAACATTTAACACTCATTCTTTGAAACTTTTGAATTATATAACTTACTTACTTATTACTTAACTTAATTTAACATCTAACAAGCAAACGCAACTTCAGCAATGTATAAAAATGAGTCAATTTTAGACAGCGATTTATCTTATTAACTTTTCTCAATTTTTGCAAAAACATATTTTGAGACAAAACATTGATCTTCTATTGAAACTTTATCTGATTAATGATGTATTAAATTTATATTTTATTGGATATTTAAAAAAATATTAATGACGCAAACATTAGAACATAATAAATAGCCCGTAACATATTGCACACGAGTAAAACGAGTTATGCATATTGCACACTAGTAATTACGCATTTCGAAAGATAATATTAAAACTTGAAAATATTTATTGATTTTTATCCCCTGTATATGGGAAACAAAATTTATTACAGAATTGATTTATAATCTAATATCAGAAACCTAACACTATACATTGTTAACTACTGAAAAAACATGTAAATATGTTATGCGTATGAATAAAGCAAGCGAAACAAATAAATATCACAAAAAAATAGAAGAGATATTTAGCTTAACTTTTTAACATCCGAAACCTCGAGCTCATAAAACCTGCAGGACAATTGTTAACTTGAACTGTTCATAGGAATTCTAACTCATAAGTTCATATGTAAAAACAAGAAAAAAAAATCTTTCGTCGTAATTCAGAAGACTTGTCCGAGAACTAAACTAAATAACGGTGTTAAATTTTATTACTTGGCGTTAAATTGCACCCTCAATTTTAAAAGAACAAAAAAAAAAAAAAAAAATACGTATGCTGTTTTGAAAGAAACAAACTTGATCTTAGTATCTAAAGCTTGACCGCGAAGAGAAGGCGGCTGACCTTGAAGCAAACACATCATTTGTATCGTTTGTAATAAGTTGATTGTTATTATTTTGTGATACATAGGATCAGTGAGAACGACTCTCCCTTTTACATGTTTTCTGGTTGATTCTACCTATTACAAATGATACAAAATGAGGTTTCGCTTCAAGGTCATCCGCCTTCTCTTCGCGGTAAAGCTATAACAGGACTTTGCCTGTTTATTTATTGGTAACATACATTTCGAGTTCGTGTACTTGGTCACGCAGGACCCGTTAATGAACTCACGTCCAATATGACAGATAGCACAATACAGGCACAGAGTGTGGGGCGGAATTGGCGGCACGGGGAGGGAAGTAACAACCAGGGCAACAGGGCGGGAGTCGAACCCACCACCTCGGGATTATTAAAACTTCTTTCTTTTGGTGCTTAATTGCACAGGTTTATTTTGATGAGGACTACAATCTGAGTGATTTGCCTCCCTTATACATGATATATTTTATTACACATATAAACAGCACTTGAAGGAATTTACATCACAAGGAAGGGAAGGTACAACCGGAGCGAGGGTGGGAGTCGAACCCACCGCCTCAAGTGTGCCAATGTCAAGCAGTCACTCAGACCGCTCGGCCACCGAGGCCCCTTATTAGAACTTTACCAAATCACGAATTTACACCATATGTATCCTATTGTTGCCAAATATGCGTAGAGTTTCAACAAATTCAGGCGTATCTTAGTTTACGAAGACAAGAATCGTATAATCTTCCCTCATGAAATAGTCTAAAAAAATCAAATTAACACATATATACTTTTTGTCTGTCTTGTGTGAAATTCTGTCTCGAAAAATATTCTTCTATTTTAGCACAGTTCGAATTGTATAACCAAACCGATGCATTTTAAACCGAAGAAATGAAATCAACGCAGGTGGCGTAAGTGTCTGATCAACACGAATGGCGTTTCTTAGATTTGCTGTTATGCAACATCGTATTTTTTTTTAGCAACTCAACATCTTTGGAATCATCGAACGCATATGTAAGTAATTCTATTTACTTTAATTAAATGCATAATAAAGTAAATCAGTAAATTATCGGAAGTAAAAACTTGCTTTAATGAAATCAGTTTAGGTTTTGCTAAAGGAATCAGCACGTTTGCTTGATATATATGAGCGGCGAGTTCGACTATACTTTTTTTTTCTTTGTGCTGAAAATTATTCCATAATATATGTCAATCTATACGAATAATTTTACATTAACAAATGTAACGGAGGCAAGACACTCTGTTCGGAGGTCCAATCAAAAAATCTTTAGTCGCAGATTCAAACGTCAATACCAATTTGAATTAATATTCGTTTTATTACTTTCTATGAGTACAAAGACTATTTGAGCTGTTCTATTAACCGTTTTTAATGAAAAGTTCCAAATTAGCTACTAGATTTTAAAATAAAGATTATTTACACCAGTTCACAGTCACGGAAATTTTTACGATGTAGATTGTAATGTCGCAAGCTGCCCCCCCTTTTTTTTTTTTTTGAGTGTGAAGTAAAATGTTCCTGAGGGTTGCCGAGAGAAGATGAGGTGATAGCTATAGATTACGAAATGTATCGGTTCTCTGAATGCATTGGGGTAGTGCAGGGCACTTGATTTCTATGAGCACTGCTAGTGGGGAAATAAGTTAAGCTAGTCGAACTTACCATTTCTCTTTTCAAGTGGGATAAGTTAATTATTACGGTGAACAACTAGCAGGCTATTGTACCAATTCCATGCATCTGCATAAGAAACATCTGCATTCGGTTCAACCAAATCTGTTAAGTTTTGAAATTATGAAGTGTTTTACATTAACCAACACTCCTCATAAGGAGTTCTAGCGCATTACGGCCCATATTAACTAGTTACTATATTTCTCACAGAATTCCGTATTAAATGTCAAACCAATCATAAAGGCTACAGAAAGTCTAGAAGATAAGAAAAAAATCTACGTCTTGCTCGCTGCTACAACAGTTGATCTGCTTCAAGTTTGGGTTATATTGTTTGTCAAGAGCAGTTTCCAGCATGAAACACTTTTCATGCAGGATATGGCCAATTTCCAAATGATATGTTTCTGATTAATATATTCCTAATGTGATTTTTGCCCAATTTTTTAATCTAATGAAGACAAATAACAATTTTCACAAGATTACGCTCAAAAACTCATATGCATTTTTACAGCGCCGAATCTTAATGAAATTTATGCATTTTTTTTATTTTATACCAATCATAAAAAATATAAATATTAATTTTCAAAATAAGTTCCGATTTATGTTTATATATTGCTTTACATAGTTTCATGCTGCACAAAAATGATATTGAAGCAAGGTATAAAATGTCTTCTTTTTTGACAAAGTTTTTAAGCAACATTTACATAATAATATGAGAAAACTTAATTCTGAAATTTAAGAATGCCACCTTCCATTTAAATACGCTAAATAACAACACTTTGTTAGAAACAAGCAGGGGTCGCAAAACAACAAAAGCCACTTCGGCAGTCTTTGCTTGCACTAAGCGCCAGAATTCCTGCGTCAGGGATACCTTAATTCTTTGGAGATTAAGTATGCATGGGTAGAAATTCTTTCAGTTTGTACAATGCTAACAATGCAAAGTTAGTGTTTAACTTTCTGAAATAACGAGACTGTAAAGGATTTATGATAATATTTTTAGTTAAACAGACAAATACTTCTTCAGAAGATTGCTAATAGCAACATTTTTAGGACTTATTTTTTATACATTGATGCAGTCTCAAATTTTTAGCACGGAAATGACAGAAAACGAATCTTAATTAGTTTTTAAATTCTATTTTATGATCGTGTATCAAAAGCTACTGATTACGTTACATTTCGTTTTATGAGTAAGTCTTATTGTTTCCAATAAAATACTATTATTTTTTTATTATAATTTCTGAATGCTGTCTAATGTTTATGAAATGTTCACAAAGTTTTCATGCCACATTATTTCTTCCTTTTTTCATAGTGATATTCTAAAAAAAGCGTTACAGGTACTACACGATGCGTTCTAACCTTAATTTTTAAGTGTATGCCTAACTTTCAAACACGCTTCATGCAAAAATAATGATAATTACAATAAAGTGAAAAAACATCAAATAAAAAAAAGCAAAAATAATAAAATTTGATTTTCATGAATTTAAATAGCTGCTGTTTAAGAAGATTTGTATGTTCACCTATTTAAAAAACACATCAGAGTAATTTAGTGTTATTCCATTTTCATCTATTGTTGTTAGGGGTTGTTGGGTTTATTGATTGAGGTTGGACGCCGTATTTTTTAAGATGCCGTAAAACGTGGCTCACTTCCAAGCACACGCTAAGACAGTTTGTTGGTAAGCTGATCTGAAAGCGCATGCACACTGAGAGTATACAAATAGTTTTTGTTCCTTTATAACTGCTTTAAGTGGTGTTTTTAATGTATTTTGTCATTACGAGTACGCTGATAACTACCCAAAATCATTTTCCCACATTCTTTACTTAATTATGTTAGCCGTTATTTTGGTAGTAGCGAAAAAACTCGGTTACTTTTAATAGGTTTCAAAGTCCTGTGTGTGGGGGGGGGGGGATTGGATATATTACAGTGCATGCATTACTTGTCTGTATAAATTGTTTTAAACTTTAAAACAAATGTGCAGTCTGTGTAAGAGCGGATGTATTACTTAAATGGAAACTGGAATATTAAAAAGAACTAAAACGGATGCATATGTAATATGTTCACTAATGAGGTGTATTTCGAAAAAATGAAACTGATTTAATTAACATTATTTTTTCATATGGCATCTTACTTCAATGGTATCGGTCATCTTCCCTCATGATTGGGGTACGATGTTAAAATGGAAACGTTTACAAATTCTTAATATTTTAAATAAAAATTGTCTTTCAATGCGATTTTTTTACTAATAACAAAAGTGCATTTATTGGTAATAAAATAGTTGTTAAAAAATCAAACCAATTTGGTATATTATATGATGTAAAGTTAAAAACTACAGCGCCTTACTCCAATTTACCCTATATCCTTTATAAACAATATCAATGCGATTCTAAGTTAACACAGTCTATGAATGATTCAATGTGACTGCTGCTCTGATTATGAATATCACTAAATTGGACCATTATATGTGTACAAATGTTGCATATTATTAAAAAAAATCAAACGTTATTTTGCTTTTATTTTAAGTCATTTAGAGAATAAATCATAGTGTTTCGGAAGTCAAGTTGTTCATTTAGTAGAATTTTAGTTTTCGTTATTTTACGCTTGATTTTATTTTTTTCGTATAAAATCTGTACAGTAAAATTGTCAAAATATGTTATAAAAAATATCGTTAAAAACAGAAATGATGAAACACAAGACTGATTTAGTGAACTGTAAGTGATATATATTTATATACTACGTCTATTGAGAAACCAGATAAAGGGAATTAATCTTGGTCTGTAACAGATGCTGAAGTTATGAATATAAATGAGTATCTATTGATTGAAACTTCAGTACGTGCATATATGAATAAGCAAAATACATAACGAAATTTCTTCTTAATACTTACCTTTAGTCTTTATAATTTAGTCAATCATTTATAATTTTACAAAACCTAATTTTCTCTGCAAGTTATATTTAAAATTTTTGAAAAAACAAATACATCTGAATACAATGAACGACGTATTTAGACCCCTCTCTTATTCTAAAACAAATGTATAAATAAATGATTACAATATTATAGTTGTAATATGTGTTGAAAAAACTCACAATGCTTTTACGAAGTTCAAGACTATCATAATAAATGTCAAAATCATCACTTTCATAAACGCTGTGTTCTTCCTACCAATTGAAGAATCTCAGTAGATCAACCAGACGGAGATATTCAAGCATAAATTTTAAACAGTCTACAAAAGCTCATTTTAGAATGCCGAATTGCCTACATAACTGCTGCTTTGACACCTCATTTTTCAGTTTTTACAAAGACATGAGTTGCTTGGAGGTTACTTTTCAAACACGATTTCCCTTGATCAAATCTTCCGAACTTAGGTCCTATTTTCAAATTAAATGCACAACTCGAATTTAGTAGAAATTTATAAAAAGTGATCTTAAAGTAGGTATTATAAGCAAAATTAAAAGCAAATTACTTACCTCGCAATATAGAATGCACTTACCCCAGAAACCTTTTAAAAAAATGAAAGTGCGATCTATCATATAAACAAAGTCTGAATATAGTATTTAATCAAAACATGCTATGTATGAGTAGTAAGGTAGGTACTATTACTAAAAAGGCAATTTACACTTGCTGACTTAAGGTCCTTGATCTGATAACCAAAGAAATGAAACTCTAGCCTGTTCAGTCTTAACATTAAAGATCCGTAAAATACATGTTAGTTATCACTGATTGTGTTCAATAAATGCAAGCCAGTGCCGATCTCTACTTAGGAATTATCACTAGACAATCTCTTAACTTATTCAATAGATGGTAGAAGAATCTTCAAGTCACCATCTACAAAATTCTCAATAGACACCCTTACTCCGTGGAAGTACTTACCCAAACTCACATTATTAATTTCGAATAAATATTCCAAGGATTTGGAAGATTTTTTTCAGTTCGATTTACAATTCGGTTTTCTTACGCATAAACGTTTAAAATTCAAGAGTTGAACATGGTCCTAGATATAATTTAAAATAAGTGATTATTTATTGAAATGATTTAATTGTTTTTAATATCTGTTCTGAACACTTTTACAGAAAGTTTTCTTTTTTACTTTAAAATCAACTTATTTTTATTTAAAAAATGAGTTTTTGACAATATTTGATTTATGTATGCAACCTAAAGTAATTGAGATTGGTTTTTAACTTATGTTAAAAATGTGAATGTGTGTACTATATAAAAAGTTTTAACTAATTCCTTAATTACTAACTCTTTATTTATGTATGCAATAAGATAAAAAATATCCTTATGATTTTCAGACTGACACTATATGTTTATCACCCCGTAGAAGTACAAAAAACATGTATCTCTCAATTGGTGAAACTATCCCGTTGTTTCTCTTTTTAATAGGTGTATTGAGAGGAAGATACATATGACTTCCAGTAAGCTCAAATGGTTATTAGAGATTACAATGCACTAAGGGCTTAAATTTAAAATTTTAACGTCTAGTCTCACCAAAAGTTGGGGGAAAAAGGAAAGAAAAGAAAACCCCAATTCCCAAAATACAGCGAATAAATAATTCATCAGTGAAAACATGAAAATTAATGCAGCTCTCTTGTAGAAAGTGAGGCTTAGAAGAAGAAATTCTAGCGCATACCTATCAACGTTTTTCTTAGACACAAAATATTTTTCATCATTGTTGAAAATATAAAGTATACTGAGTGCTTTAAATGATATAAAAAAAAATTAAAGGGAAACCTTAAAAAAAAAAAAAAAAAAAAAAAAAACTTTTGAATTTTGTTCAAACGAATGTGTTTGTGTTAGGCTCATAAGTCAAAAGTAGAACAGTATATATGAAAGCTAAAAAAGACTGTTTGTCATGAATAATAAAAACTTTAAGTTTAAGAGTTAGTGTCAATATCTATGCTAAATAATAAATATTAATAAGCACTACATTTTTGCATCTTCGAAATCACGTTTCAAGTGCTTACTTTTATTGAAAATTCAAAACCAAAATTTGTAAGAGTTAAACTTTTAAAGAGATTTAAAATAGCCGCAAGTGGCAAGATGCGCATTTTGCTTTCTATGCTAAAATTGACACCTTCTGCGGCTGCTTGAATGAATTTGGCGGCATTCTGTATCTTAGATATATAAATTTAAATAAAACCATTCTTGATATCGCTTTCTGTCCGCCTACCTAAATATATATCAATATTTATGTACCTATGGATACGATCTATGCATATATAACTCTATATTTAAATAACTATAGTTTATATCCATCTTAAATTAATTTAAGCCTAACTGCCAATCCTAAACTTCACAAAAATTTTTAAAAAATGCAATAACTGCGCGTATTATATACTTTATTAAAATATCACACAAAATACTCATCTCTGTGTCACCCGTAGTATACAAGAAAATAGATTTAGCAAAATAAAATAAAATCACTGTTTTTATTGAATTTAAAATACGCAAAATATTTTCCCCTCTCTAATGGGGAAGCTATTTTTAGAGTTTGTTGCCTAATGCGGACTTAGAGCGTTCCCGGTTCATCCAGACTTTCATGTGCCACCATTAAGGAACGGATGTCAATGACACAGATAATTTGGACTTCAGTTACATAACGGATGGAGGCACCTTGTCTATCTTTAATGCGGAATTCTGGAGGGGATTTTTAATTTAATCTAGGGTACTCAAAACCAAACGAGTACCAAGAAATATTTTACCTGCTTCATCATCATAGAACATGGACATTGCCGATTTTTTGCATCTCGAAAATCCAGACTAGACTCTTAGAAGCATGGACCGAAGGCGTATGAGTTAATCGCGTCACGATTAATCCACCCAGAAAAATGAATAAGAGGTTTGAGTCAGATTACGAGGGAGAAATGTCATGCCAATGAGGAAAGACGAGAACTCCTTTTCTGGCATTGCGTAAAGCTTGTGTTTGTTCTGCATTTTGGAAATTCTGAAAAAAAAACTAACTATAGCTTTTTTTGTAAAAAAATATAAAAAAGCGAAAATTTTCTGGTATTATAATCTTAAAATTTAGAAAATAGGCTTTATAACTTTTGTAGGATGAGTTTACAAAAAAAAAAAAAAAAATACCCACTAGAAAAATTGTAGAATTAAGGTGATTGTTTTTTCAAAAAATAATAAAAAAGTTAAGTTCTATTTTCAAAGTTTAAAAATCATCACCAATTAAATTAAAATTTCTACACTTGGTTGCAAAACATATTTCTCTAACTCAATTAGTTCAAGTTCTGTGGGGTAAAAGATCATCAATTCATTGAAAAACACATCATATAGTAAATAACTTTTTTTTCTAATAACTTATCAAAAAAAAAAAAAGTTATGTATACATAATTTCATCTTTCTAGGCCTTACCGTTTTTCTGAGAAGCATATCTCCAGTACACATACTCACACAGAGAAAACAACTTTTTTTATTACGTGATATAGGTACATTCTTTGCCTTTTTTTCTAAACAAAATCCATTAAAATTCGTAATTAATCTTAGCAATATTACTCTTAAAACAAGTCGTCAAAGCGAGTTGTTGCAATATAAATCATTTAATAAAATATTTAAAATGTTTCATTAAAGAATTTATGCTGCAACTGTTTAGAGCCTATGCATTATAAAAGTAAATTTGTATACAGAGTAAAATTAAAATAAATAAATAAAAATGTTGAACTCGAATAAAAACAAGGTCTATAACATGGATATTGGTACGGAATAGTATTTTCTTTAATTGCACCACTTCGTAATAAAATTCAAAAGCTCCGAGAAAATGATATGAAAAATCCACGTATCATAGTATGAAGAGCTAATTGAACATATGATATTGTTTTCAACCTTTTCTAAATATTTAAAGTGACAAAGTTATTAAGGGTGCTTTATTTTTTGTAAATAAAAAATGTACTTAGTTTCAACAAATGCCTCTGGATAATTCCAGTAAATAATCTCGAGATTTAAAGCGAGTAACATTAGCCATTATTAGGCATAAAGCAAAACTCTTTTTAAGCCTCACTCCTAAGAAAAGAAAATGTATTACATGAGAGTCAATTTTTTGTGCTTATTTTTTAAATGAAATAACGAAACAATGACTAAACATTATGCTCTTTTTTTTTTTGAAACAATATTAAAATTTTAATACTTATGACTTGCCTCTACATTGTTTTTTCTTTATCTGATACTTTTTTTTTGCGTAAGGGGCATAAAAAGTAGTGACAACAGAAGTTTTTTTTTAATGATTTTTTTTCGTATTACTTTATTGTTTTAAATAGTCATTGTTTAAAATTTATCCTTTTTATATCAAAAATAAGGTTTTCCGTTCTTTAGTTAAATTAAGCGAAGTAAGTAAAAATGCCAAGTTTTGAAGTTTGGTTTTTATATCTTCTTTCTCTTAGGATAATTCTTTTTTTCCTTTTTGTGAATAGTTAATAAAATAAAGCAATATTATTGACCTTTTTACATATATTTATCAAAATAATGTTCAAACGATCTTTCAGTTTACATGATAAACTTATGTGTAGCAAATGCAAGATTATATGAGAAGGAGAAACTAGGGACTCTTGATTCCTTTGATTGGTTTAAATAAATATAATGAAATATATTTCATTTTATATACTAATGACATATTTAAAAAAAAAACGAAAATTACGAAAACCATCATGTCTCTTTTACAAGGAGACTTGATCAAGGTCTGCATTAAAATCATTTCAGGGGAGATAAATTCCCTTACAAGGGTTTTAAATAAGGCAAGTGCACGAAATAAGGCCACCCTACGGTTCATGGCCTAGTATATCGCTCTAATGCGACTGCTCCTAAGTCAACACATGACTCATTGATTGACACATGACTCATACAAAATAAGAAAAAGAAATTCTGTGCGAAATTTTAGGCTTCGATTATGTTTTTCAGCAGTTATAAAAAAGGAAATTTTGCTTACTCTAAAGAAACAAAAAAAGTGCTACTAAACTTTAAAAAAGAAAAACAATCTTTATTTTCAAAATAAAAACGTACTAAATCGTATATGAAGAACGCAAAAACATTATCAAACATTCCATATTTACTTTAATGAAATATCAATCGTTACATTCGGGACATTGATAAATCGTTATTTTATGCATTTGGGCACTTCCGCGTTCAGTCCAAGAAGGCAAATATTAACCTTATTGGGCTGCACTCTAATTTTCCACAGTTTTCAAATCACAGGAAAAAGTTAATTTGCACTTTTCTTTTTTTTATTCGTCAAGGCATTATTCTTTTTTAATTCGTCGACTACGTAAACGGAGCTTTCTAAAACTACCGTAAAATAGTACAACGTTATGCCAAGGGGACAATAAGGGGCCATGGTGATGATTTTGCTCTCTAGGGCCTCGTTTTCGAACTTACGACCTCCAAAAAAATTCACCAGGTAGTGTTACCATTTAGGTAGTTAAAGACGCTTTGTCAGAGATTGCTGTTATTGTTGTATATCTAAGATAATTCAGTCATTCTTAGTGCGTGATTCGACTCTATCGTGGAAGAACCAAAAGTCTCCTTTGGGTAGACCACTCATATTGTTTTCCAAGATCTGGTAAGTTCAGATTTGCTTTACTATTTTGTCAGTTATGAATTAAGCCGCTTGTTGACTTAAAATGTTTCATAGTTTTCACAAGCTCTCAACATTTATCGAAAATTGGAATGTTCAGGTATAACAATGGTCACGTATTTTTCACGGTTTTTATTGGCTTAAAGCTTCATTTTATTCTCTGTGGGGATTCTTTCGTCATATTTTGAGTTATTTATTGTAATTAATGACAAGGGAAAGAAAGAAGAAAGCTTGGGAGTCGCCCTACAGCCCGTATTCATAGGAATTGTTGCAGAAGGTACTGACTGCAATCCGAGCCAAATATAAACTGAGATAATTTTTAAAAATTATTTATTTTGAGTAGATTTGGAATGTGAAATGTGATTTCACCTTTCAGTTTTCAAATTTTTGTTGATCTTGTTTAAAACTTGTCAGACCTACGTATTTACTGAGGCCTAAGTATAGGTAATTAGTCTTTAGTTGGTGAGATATTTCTAGTTATCGAATTTATTAAACACTCAAAACGATAAGTGATGAATGAACCTTCATTTTTTCTTAAAAAAAAAAGGTAAATGATGGACTAAAACATTTTTTTTTTACACATTTTGAAGTAAAGGGCAACTTGTAGCCTCAGACAACATCAGGCCAAATCAAGTTTTCAATGTGTTTTCTAGGTTAAAATGAGGTGGCCAATTGCTGTACCGCGTAGGGGTACAACTATGGGCTACGCGGAAAAACTCCCTCTCCTCTTTATTCCAATTTTTTTTTTTCAACATTAAATTTGAAAGACGAGATGTATAGCTACCATTGCTCAAGTCCCCAAATTTCTAAATCAAAGATGTACACAGAATTGTCATTGAAAGCATCGAAAAATGGCCCATCTTTGGAGCATTTTACGATATTAACAACATTTTAAAAAATGCAAATAACATACATCTACTACAAAATTATATTAGAAAATTTTGTGAAGACTGTTTTATAATAACGGCTGCTACGTTTGGCTTTTTGATAAGAAACTCATCATTGATAACGATTATTCACTTATTTCTCATATTCTTAAAACAACTGAATAAACCTACGTCTAAAACTTAATCATCAGTCGACAGTTTCGTATACAAATGTCGTTCCCATACAAATGTCTTAAATTGTGTCTTAAAATTTAGTTTCTAGCTTTCAGTTGCAATCCAAAGTGCCCATAATTCCCAAAGTACTAAATCGAAAAACAGAAGAAAAAAATTGCTGCTTTGAAATACTCGTACAGAAAACGGGCTTTTTTTTTTTTTTTTTGCAGTAAGAGTATTTTTCTAGTATCTACGCTACTGTTTGTGAAAATTGCAACACCACGAAAGACTTACGCGAGTTAGCTGAAAACTGCAGGAAATATAAAGTAGGGCATGATATGCAAATAATTAGAATTGCAGACCGGTAGCGCATGCGTATGCTAAGCAGCGCCCTCTGAACGCCGGATCGAACCGAATATAAATAGACGGCTGTAGCGATGCGTGTATGATTATCGGTGGTTATATGCTAGAGTAAACGTTAACTGAATCTTTATTATGCCTCTTCGACGAAAGAAAGCGACATTTAAGCAAATTTCGGAGTTTGAACGAGGCAGAATCGTCGGCCTTCGTGAAGCTGGATTGTCTAATCGTGCAGTAGCCGCTCGTGTGCAGCGTAACAGCAGCACAGTCATGCGTGTTTAGAAGCAGTGGACGGACGAGGGTCGGACAGCTCGGAAATCCGGGAGTGAACCCCGAAATGTGACGTCAGCTCGCGATGACAGATACCTGGTGCGTATGGCGCTGACGGACTGCACAGCTTCTTCTAGACAATTGGCAGTACAGTTGTCAACAGCTAAAGTTGTTTCATTATGTGCTTCATCAATTCGGAGACGTCTGCTGCAGCGTGGGCTGCGCGCAAGGATTCCTTTATACAGGATACCTCTCACGGAAAACCACCGCCACCTGCGGCTACAATGGGCCAATTTGCATAGGAGCTGGCTTGCTAATTGGCAGCAGGTCGTCTTTTGTGACGAATCCCGATTCAATTTGTGGCACCATGATGGCCGAATTCGTGTCAGGCGCTATGCCGGTGAACGGCACATTCCGGAGTGCATTATCGAACGCCACCTGGTACAAAAACGAAGTTTTACAGCCCCAAGCAATTACTTTCCTGCAAGGATTGCAAGGGTCTGTATTCCAGCAGGATAATGCCCGTCCACACGTCGCCAGGACTGTCAAATCCTACCTTGATTCGCAGCAGGTGCAGGTTCTTCCTTGGCCTGTATATATCCCGGATATGTCACCGAGTCAACATGTGTGAGATTTCGTTATAGGCGGGGTCTCGCTTGTAATCCTCGTCCTGTTGCTTCAACAGACGAACTTTGGTTGCGCATACAAACAATATGGAATACTCTTCCGCAGGCAGATATTCAAACTTTGTTTCACTCTATGCCGAGTCGTGTAGCAGCTCTTATTGCGGCGCGTAGTGGCCACTTAAAATACTAATTTCTATCTCTTTTTATTGTTTGTTTGGTTTGAAAATGTAATAATTTATTTGTACCATTTCCATTCAACTGTGTATCAAATTCCATTCAACTATGATGCTTCCTTCATGGTATTGCAATTTTCACAAACAGGAGTGTATGTCTACAATCTGTAAGTTAAAATGATGCAAACAAGTAGGAGAGACTAGGAATACTTGATCCCTCAGTCAAAAATGAACCAAAATTATTAAGTAGAGCTTTGAAACCTAACAACAGTGTTAAGGTTATACTTGTACATAAAAACTGGCAACACTTTGTCTTTTTCAGGAATTTTGTTTTAGCTCAAGAAATGATTGTCTGAATATGTCAAGTTAAACTTTTTTTAAGGAAAGCATTCTGAAGTTTACATTATCTGTGATATACAACTTAAAAAAAAAAAAAAAATACTAAGTGCAATTTTAAAATATAGACAGCCTTTAATAATTAAGACATATTTTTAGTAAACTGCCACTGATTGTTAATAATAGAACAAGTATAATTGCAAAATTATCCTATTAAATACTTGATCCCTTTGGTTTCAGGGATACATGATCCCAGGGATCAAGTATACCTATAAATACAATGATCAATATAAACGCAATGAAAACAATATAACTGTAGCTTACTTAGTTCAGTTTTAATTTTAAACATTCAAAGCCATGTCAAAGTAAAAAAAATATCATAGTCTAAAACTAGAAGTGATAGATATAAATAATCAATTCATTAAATCTTCTAAATAATTGAAACATCAGTTCTCACTTGCAACCAAATTCAGGGTTTATATTTACACAATACCTATCAAACATAAACTAACTCTATTGATGAATTATGTTCTGATAAGACAAAGAATCTTGAACAAGTTGAAATCGATTATTATCCTCGTTTGAATTTAAAAAACAATGATTTTGCTATTGTTAGATTTTCCACGAAACATACAGTTGCCCATTATTAGAATTTAAAATAAGTTTTTTAAAACCAAAAACTCATAAATCTATTTTTCCTGAAAAATCGACAAAAGTGTAGTAGATGAAAATGAATTATGTTAAGATGCGTAATCCAGTTAGGTTGAGCAGAAATTAACTACAACAACTGTAATGTTTGCATTTGAGTTTTAAGGTTTCGAAACATATGATAGACTTTCTTTTTTTTTCATAAAATGTATTGGTGAATAAGTAACTGATCAAAAGATTCTAAGTTCAAGTTGGGTATTTTTCTACAAATTTCCTAGTTAAATTTCAAACAACGTTATTTTTGTGTTCACATATCATCGTCTAAGAAAAAAATTAGAAATATTGTTATTTTTTAGAAACATTGCGTAGAAAACTAAAATACTTAGAAACTAAAGTAAATTGCTGATCAAATAAAAAGTCTACGTATTTTCTCAGTGGGATCAAGTATCCTTTGATGTGGGGATATATGGTCCCTTTATAAACATATAGAAAATAAGTCATTTTACCAAAACTATCTGTTTACTTTCACGATTGATAATTGATTAAAAAAAAAAAAAAAACTGATATTTTGCAGCAGAGAAACAAATATAGACTAAAGTGGGAATCAAGTATCCCCAATCTCCAGTACCCATATCGACCTTCAATTGTTTAAAGGCTTGTACTTGCGTTTTTCTCTAAAATGACCATGAAGCATGGGAAAAAGTTACCCGAGTACGAAATACGGAGGAAGAAAAAAAACTTGACCCTTCATATTAAAACTTATACTTCATATAAAAATTATATGTCTTAAATATTAAGTGTAAACAAAGATTGCAAGAATAATCATGCTCGTTTCTTGCAAACACATCGTCCCAAAAAAGAGTTTCAAGACAAACTTTTTAAATTTTTTTAAGTAAAATAAAATTTTATCAAATTTTCAGAATCTGTAGCTTTGCAAAAAATTTAGTATAGAAAATAACTTAATAAATAAATCAAAAAGTAGCACCTTCTACCATGCAACCTACTACTGTTTGATATTTAAAACACAGTCCACTTAAACTTACTTCAACTTTTCTAATTCTCTTTCTGTAATTTTACTCCGTCTTATATTAAACAGTAAAAGTAAAAAAGTGAAGGAGCTGAAAGAAATGAAAATACAAAAAAGTCATTATCTAAGAATCATGTTTCCCTTTTACCATTATCTGTTTCACAAATAACAGTTTGTCCGAGGGAAAAGCTTTCCACGAAATTTTATAAGCTTAATATTTTGTCAAACAATTTATTTTAAGAGCAAGAATTTTTACTGTGAATGAGATTTTTGAAAGATTGAATTGCATTAAATTTCTAGGAAAATGCTGTGTATACAATATTTTTTGTGTGGTAAAAAGTAAAACTAAATCGTATCAAAATTTTTCTTTACTTCTAACTTTCTGAAGAATTTTAGTTTATGACAAATATTTTAATATTACTTTTTATCTTGAAATTAAGCTGATACATATCTGTTATTTATTTGCCATTTATGTTTTAAGACCAAGTCGTATTTTCAATCTTAAAACGAAACTGATTAATATTTTCTACTTATAGCTTTTTATTGCTTTATTCGTTAATAGTATGGAAAAATAAAAAAATGAAAACTTTTTGTGGGTTTGTGGAAAACACATTTTTGTAAACAAGTAAATTAATTGTTAAATATGGATCATTTTTACAAGCTTTGTTGCATTGAAAGTTCAACGATTTCAGAAATGGAAGAAAAAGGTAAACTTATTGATTATATATGGGTAATCTTATACAATAAGATTAAAATTAGGAAAACCTCGTCACTTTTTTCATGTGTTGATATTTTTAGCTAATTCAATCAGTTACAAAAAGCATATGCACCCAGAACAAATTGAGCTACAACAAAGAAGCTCGGCAAAATTGTATGCTGTTATAAGGACTATAAAAATGATCTAAATGTTGTTGTCAGGCTAAAAAGGGAAATCACTATGCGCGTATTGTCCGTTTTTCACGAGAAAGCACTTCGCCACGGCTCCTCGAACGCAGAGTTCCATTTTACGCGAAGGTGATCGGTGAGCAATCCACGCGCTTCTAAAAGAGACAATCAGACAGCCTTAACTTGGGTGTGCATTTTAATGTGCAAAAAAATCTTAGTGTCCTTTACATCACTTGCTTCACTTGTCTGTTGTCATTTTAGTTATTCTTACATATAAAAAACTGCTGCTTTTACAACAAAATGCTATGATCCGAATATACCTTCTGCTGAAAACAGCGAAATAGAATCATCGTGACGAGGGAGGAGTCAAGTGCCTTCTAATGGAAAACGGACAATACAAGATGCACAGCTGGGGAAGATTGAAGGCGTGATTGCTCATTCCGTAGCGCTATTCAAACGAAACTATCGACTTGTATCCTTGCGCGCTATTGCGACTGACGACATTTGTGAGGTAACCGGTGGCCATATGAACAGTTGTTAGACTTTGAGAAGGGGTGAAAAGTAGGCCTCAGGGAAGCAGGTTGGTTGTACAAATGTGCCGGCCGCGTATAAACAACCTTTACTCAGCTAAGGAACTTGTAATACTTTTAGGACTCCTGATTGACCAGTCGATGTGTGTGCCTTTTTTTTCCTCATCCAATGTATTGAACGAATTTCGTGTCTCAGAAGTTCTGGATGCACGTTTGGATGTTTTTAATTCTCCCTCCTTCCCTCGAGTAAAGTCTAGAAAACATGTCTTGTTTCAAAATGAAAAAATAATTAGAGCATGCAAAACAAGCTATACAGGAGATGGATGACGTTTACTCGTGGTAGCCAATCAGCAGTAACCAAATTTTTGTATAGTCTCCGGTCTCTGGTTTTATATGAGGCACTTGCGGAGTGTTAGGGCGTCCAAAGAACACACAAAAGAAAAAAAATCAAGAAGAGCGCAATTTAGGAGCGGAAACTTCCGTACTAAGAACGTCGCTAACATCGGTTGGACGCCATTTACCACCTTCAAATAATATGGTATCAAGAAAAACCATTCGGGGACAAATAGAAGACGCTGGTATCGCGAGCCGGAGTTCATTATAATGTTTACCACTGTCCTCACATCATACGTGGCCAGCAGCATTGGCGAGCAGATTGTGACAGACATCAGGCGTGTAATCTTAAATAATGAATACCTATTCAATTTCAGTGCTCATGATGGACTCACACGTTTTGTTGTTGGTCCTAGAATCACGTTAAAATCGACGTTATTGGGAAAATTAATCTCTGTAAAACGCTTTTTAACATCGGTTCGCGACAAACTAGGGGAGGGTGATATTCAAAGTGTTTCTTTGCTTACTCTAAGGCACTATATCATTAAATTGGCGTAAAATAGGTCATGTGAGGCTACCATCAGCTTTATTTTTTTTAAGAGGAAAATAAGCTCATTTCTTTCTAATCAAACATAAGCTTGAAGTATAAGATTGTTCTTAATTTCAATAAAGATATGTATAATGAATTTAACCAAAAATTAAAGTTTCCATAAGAGGTTGGCAATAAAATTCTATTACTTTCATGTAGCGATACACGAAAAATGTCAGATTCATATATTTACATAAAACATAAAGTTTGGCATACTTTCCAATTTTTAATACAACTGAAAATCTGTACCTTTAACTGATATTTTACTTCATTAATATGTATTAAGCAGTACTTTAAAATGTCAATGAAAAATGATTTCAATAAAATTGCAGACTTTCAAATCTTTCAACACTTCTGCATAAACATGTCATTGATGTCATACGACTTTTAAAATGCAGCCTTGAATGAAAGCTAAATTATTCTCCGTATGTGTTTAGGATTTGCCTTGTTATACATTAAGGATTCTCTGAAACATTTCTATCTTAATAAATGCAATTTCTGCAAAATATCGACACAGATTGCAACTGTAATAATCCAGCATTTTAATACAAACTATCCGATTTTCTCATTTTGTCAATTTTCCTTCTTATTAAGAGAGTCAGTATTTGATATAATTTCTGATCAAGATGTTTGTGCAAATAGAGTTTGATTTCTAAATAGTAATACATTCATTTGAATATTGTTAATAATATGGTTTTGAGCTGAAATGATTTATGTTCAGGTTTCTCCATAATACTAGGTTTTGCGTTTGATTTTGTAAATTAATTAACTGAAATACTTAGCTTGAATATATTTTTTTTATTGTTAGTGAAAGTTTAAATCACATACTAAACGTTTGGTATAAATATTTTCCGATAATATGAAATTAAATTGATCAGCGCAACCTTTATAAAACACAGTGAAACTCTTTTTCAAACACTTATTTTGTTTTAGTTTTGTCGGATATGTATGCTTACATCTTTTGCTCTAAAAATGAGTTTTTTTTCACCCAATGGGACTGTGTAAAACGCCATTTAGTTTTTACCAGACTTAGTGCGTTCCTCGACAAGGCATCAATCTTCCGTGGGCTACCATTAAAACGCTGATGCATGACACAAGTAGTTTTGACACCAGATGGAGACACCTGGGCTTTCTTCAATGCGAAACTGCACTAGGCATTCAATTCTGCGAGGCTTATTCATAGCCAAATGAAGACCATAGCTGTTTAGCTATTTCCTAATTAAATACTCAGCAACATTCATAATCTTTTCAACACATTATTTAAGACTAGGACCGTGACAGGTAAGTAATAAAGTAAGTGCGCCAAATAAAGCCAAACTTTGGTTCAAAGCTGAACATATCTTTCATTTTTCATTCAAATGGCATTAAATTTTGTACAGTAATTCAACGACTCAAAAAGAATAGAAGGAAATCATTCCATGTTAAAAATTTTGGTTTAAACTAGGTTTGTCAGCAGTTTATCAAATGATTACGAATTGGCTTTTTTCGCAACACAGGCGGGCAACCATGGCAACCATGGGCAAATATTAAGTCACGCAAATTTGAAAAAACAAAATATTACCAAAATTTAAAAAATGAAACTTTTTTTATTGTCAGTATAAAAACATATTTAATTCAATAAACTGAGACAATCCACATGTGAAAAACTGAAAAGGATTATGGAAAATTCAATGTTTACTTCAGTAAAAAGCAAAAGGATCAATCGTCACATTCGGATCGCAGAAAAGTCGTTATTTTCTAGCTGTTGTTATTAATATTTTTCTTAAATCATTCCCCAAGACATATTCTGTGCTCATTAGTGTGTATCGAAAAAAACCTTTTTTAGAAATTTGATTTGTCACAATGATAAAAAGTTGCCTCTGCCGATCCACATATTACATAAAAAAAATTATTCGAATCGAAAAATATTTAGGCCTCCCGCACGAGGCCACAATATATGTCTCCCTCATTTATTCTAAACTTCTGTGATTTTCACAAAAAAAAAAAAAAAAAGCGCGTTTTACAAGGACATATACTTGGCTAGAAACAGGGATTCCAATCCTGAAATCCCGAATCCTGCATGATATTTTGTGGGATTACTTCCGAGGGATTGAGAGCAAACTGCCGCAAGATTTCCAATCACGCAAAGATTTTCTATGCAAACGTTATACAACTTTTGCCGCTTATAAAACGAATATTGTCACAAGCATCGTTTGAAGTTTGAATCGCCTTCCTCGTATTTCTGCAAGAAGAGCAAGAAAAACTTTGTCTCATACGATGAACGATGAAAATTAATTTGTATTCTTATTCGAGGTTTCAGTTTCATAAGTTCAGCAATTGAGAAACCGCTACTAAAATTTAAAACCCTGAAATTTGCGCTTTAGAAAAAAAATGAGAAAGCGCTGTACAGATTGCAAAATCCACTGGAGTAGCCAGAATACAATGTTGAAACGCTCCAGTAAGTTTAAGGAAAGCACCCAAAACCTTTAACTTACTAAAAGTGTACAATATGTTTTCTCTGAATAAGAAAGCAATGAAAAACCTATCATTATTTATGCTTTCTAACCTGTAGAAAGTGTCTGCTGATGTTTTTGTCACCATGAAGCTGATATTATAAATGTGGAAGGTACTTTGAAAATTATGTTTGATGAATTATCTGACTAATCTGTAATATTCGTCAAAGATGCGACGGAAACTTGGATGAAACACAGGATGACGACTCGCAGTAACCTTCAGCGGTTCCAGGTCTGAATGTTTCGTTTAAGTGAGAGGAAAAATTAGCGAAGTTGTATAAAAACTTTTATTGAGACTGATTTGGTGAAACCAATCTGCGTTCACGCCCTGCTGCAATGAATCAAATACACTGATACAATGACTGACGTTATTGTATTTAAATTAGATACAGCAGTACACAAATCAAAGACATCGTATTTGTCCGAAATTTGCAGTTTTTGAGCAAAAGTCGAGCATGACTCTCACAAAAAAAGAAAAATATTAGAAAAATTATTAGAAGGTCATGAGGTTTGTGGATATCTTTTTCTAAAAGTCCACAATTATTTAAACTCTGTAAAGCTAACTGCTGTAGAGCCGTAGCCCGCGTTTTCATCAGTCGCATTACTTTTTGGGCAAAAATCCCTTTCCATCCTATACAAAGCGAAGGGCACACTTTTATGTCCAAACGATAGTTGCTTATTATTATGTGACTTTGCAGTACTCTACAAATAGAGATCTGAAAAAGCCTTAAGAAAAACTCAAGCATCCTTTTAGATCTGTTGAGAAGCAGTAATGTGGAAAAAGCTTTATATATAATATGATAATACACATAATATTCTACTTATGTTTTGGTGCTTAGTTTTTTTATACTTATTTTTTTTTCACTTCACAAACTAATCTTACAATATAATCAGAGAATAAATTCAAATAAGTTTTACCTTTTAAACATAAATAAAAGATGTATCAACAATTCTTCATTAGCAAAGAAATTTTGAAACCATCGTTTGGGAAAAAAAATTGAAGCTAATACATTTATATTGAAAATTCTAACATGAACTTTTAAAAAATCCTTATTTTTGCGCAATATAAGGGAACCTAAGTGCCGCATGAGAGAAAAACCTTTTATTTGACGATAATTCCCGGTTTTATTGCGCAGAATTTTCAACTTGAAATTTTTTTAACATTTTTTTGTGATTAAAAAAATAGAAAAAATTGATGTTTTGAAAAAATGTATAAACTTTGAGACTTTTGCTAGACCCCTAAATATTTTTTAATTCGAATAAAAATTTGTATGTAAGATGCGAGTCGGTAGGGGCAACTTTATATATACTTCACAAATTGATTTTCGAAAAAAGGTTTTTTTCGATACACCCTAGTGTATGTTCAGCATATGCTGCACATCCAATTCTTCGGCGTCTTAATAAGGACACCGAAGTTCTAATAACCCCTATCCATGGCCTAATTGAGATACAGTATACTCTTCTAAAATGATGCTACACAGTGACCTTTTTTTTTTTTCGGTAACTCCAGAAATAAGGCTTTAAAATTTTTTAAATGCTAGTAAACTTCAGTGAACCGCGAAGAAAGAAACTTTACTGCCAAAATGAAATAACGCAATTTCTAAAATGCTCTTTTGTAACAACTGTTGCTATAATTTTGCTTGTTAATAACAAACTGCTGGTTAATAACGCTTTGTTATCAGTTATGTATTTTGATGATGATTAACACACGATGTATCTCATTTGCGCTCTCCTAAATTGAAAATGACGAGATTGTCCACATTGCTCTGCATGATCCTATTTGTCGCTCCCACCTTATTTACCACAATATACTACTCAAACTAAAAGGTAAATTGGGGGAAGATGGCACAATTAAGGATTTTTCGATAATAAAAGTAAAAATTAAAACAACAAGCTTATTAAAAAAAACAATTTTTTTTTCAATATTTAATTGATTATGTGTATACAAGTTAATTCTCTTCAATGTATAAAATTAAATAAGAAATTCAATGTCAAAGAAAATCATTTATTCGTGACATGTTCCCCCTATATATGGGGAAGATGCCACCAGTTATGAGGTAAGATACAACAGCACAATAAATAAATAAATAAAAAGACAAACATTACAAAATTAATTGTGAATTAACAATAACTATAGAAACGCAAATTAAATTCAGTCATAATTACTTTGCAAAAAATAATAACAGCACAGGCTCGAATGATAGCGTACACAACATTTCACTCAATGCAAATGGTGATTTTTGCAATCTTCATGCAACCATTTGTTGCATTAGATGCACTGAATCCAGTCACACTTGGAACCTTTTCAAGCATAAAAGTACCCTTTACACACCCCCAGCCCAAAAATCTTCACTATTATCCTCATCAAAACTGTTACCACTCGTATCTAGAGGAATCTCTTCACTTCAGGATGACGAGCTGATATGCCTCTTTTTCTTCTATACGTTCGAAGGTTTCTTGTTATATGTTTTGCCCTTACCCACCTTTTCTAGCTTTCGTCGGGTCTTCTCCCGCATAGTTGCTCTCCTCTCGGAATTAGTTATGACTCCTGATGTTTGTTTTTTACGTCCGAATGGTTTACGTTTTTTGACCAGAGGAATAGGGCTAATGTCTTTTAGACAGGAAATCCCGTGTTCTATTCTGGTGGAAGCACCCGATGATGATATTCTACTGCCACTAGTTCCGCTGGTGGAAGCAACTGCTGGTATAGGCATGTTACATGCTCCACTTGTGGCAGTTACAGCTGTATTGTCGCTGAAGCCATCAGAAATATCAAACGCACCCTCGCATGCTATAGGATTGCTTGTGGGTTATAGGGATAAATCCCAGTAGCTGAAAACCCGGAAGTACCCAACCAGTGCGTCGCTTCAGAGTTCGATATGGAATTCCATACATCTTTGCTGCAGCCCACACAGTTTGTCGTGCGTTCTTTACATTTTCTACAGATTGCAGTAAATTTGATTGTGACCAAGATGCGCGTTCAATTTTTCTTTTGTAGTTTCAAGGCATTGTCTAAATGGTAATGAAATAAGAGTTCTGAAAAGGTTATAATGCATTAAACGAAAGAGAACATACAAATCATTTTATTTCTATTTTATACGATACTATTCAGTGTTATAAAATAAAAAATAAATAAAATGAAGATCATTTCATTTATTTCTGAACCAAATGGCGTTTTCCCCCAAGTGTAGGGGGAAGATTTCACACACGCTTATTTTCTTATAGCTGCAGTATTATGGCCCGCTTCTACATGTATTGTATGTGCAACGTAAAGCGTAACTCACTTATATTGCTAATATCTTATTCAAAATAACACATACGTTTATGCGCTTTACAGAATATTATAAAACTTGTACTGACCACGTTAAATGCTCACGAGATCAAAAATAACGCCGATTAAAGACGATAAATTCCAACTGGTCAAGCTACATTCCATGTCCGACCAGACACTTCACACAAGTGGCTCAGTATTGCCATCAAAGGGCCTAATCACATATCGGCCGACCAATCCGTCCATCACTTTTTTTCCTGGTTGCCATGACAGCAAGCCCTCTTGGACGGGATCGGTTTCGATCAGAAGAACCTTGATATCTGATGACGGCCGTCAAAAGTAGAACGGCATTTCATTGGTTTCCGCCAAGCAGCGCGCTCTTCTCTCTGGTGGGTGAATTCCAGTAACGTGATTGATGTAAGGCGACCGTATGTTAATACTACTCTGCTTTCGTCGGCAGTCCGTCACGTCAAAAATCGGGATGGACGGGATGGACGGCCGACAAGTGAACAACCCTTAACGACGAATGAACGTGTTATGAACAAACTTGCGTATTCCCCCAACTTGCATCTTCCCCCAACTTACCTTATTTTTACGTTAATCATAACTAGTTTTACCCTATTACTCCGAAAATGAACCGTATAAAGTATTCGTTAATTGCAATTCATAACGTAATAAATTCGGTATCGTTGACTAAACAATGGTTTCTACAATGCTTGTTCTTTCTTTACCTAATGAAGCAACGTTAGAACTATAGTTAATGCTACTAAGGTTGCCGGAAAACTCGTAAACACTTGCAAATATTTGAAATTTTACCTGCCAAGTAATAACAGAAACAACAAAACATTTTCTAAAATGCTAAATATTCCATTTTTAGTAACTGTTTTAGAATCCACTACTAACTTAGAAGGGAGTTAGCATTGAAATTATTATTATTATCGTTATTGCTATTATTATTATTATTTTTTGTTATTATTGTTATTATTAATAATAATGATTGATATTGCTAATATTGTTATTATTATTTTCATCATAAGTAATTATTATCATTATAATTATTATTAATGTTGTTATTATTAATTCTATTATCACTAAAGCGTTTAGGCTTCATTGCTGTTAATTAAAAAAACATAAAGGCTTGTATTGTAACTTAGAAAACATTTTATTGGGGAGCATTTAGATGCAGCGCTTTTGGTAAGCATATGTATATATTGTTACCACGGAATTACATTTTTAGTCTACAAGGAACGTAAACTATATTGAAAAAAAAAAGAAAAAAATGAATCGATTATTTTACCTTTTATAATGCTTGTTTTAATAATGATATTATACTAAATGCAAAATATCTAGTAATTTAAATAGTTTGTTCATCTCTGCATGATAATAATGACCGTACTTATTGAACGTTTTTGGTAAATTCGTCATTTTTTCTTATTTGATCAAGATTGGCAATACTTAACAGCCCAAAAAAAGAACTTTAACTGTTAGGATTTTTTTAAAAATCCTTTATCTTCCATTGAAAAAGGATAAAACCGAAGAAATGAAAAATATATTATGTGTGGCATTTAATACCAGTTCTGTCTGCAAAAGTGAACTGTAAAATTCAAAGCATTTTCGTGAAATTACTTTTAGAAACTAAAATAAAAGCATCTTTATTCCATCTCATTATGGATTTCAGATATTTTATTTCATATACTCTTAAACGCAGTTTCAATAAGCTAAAAGATAGTATGCGTGGTTGAATAAAATTTTCAGGAAAGAAGCATTGTCATAAAATGTCATTATCTCTAAATATTCTCAGTGAAAAGTATCAAAATATCATATGCTTTCAATATGTATTGTAGTATTAAAGTTTCATCAAGAAAACATTTCTGAGTTTTAAAACCAAAATTCTTTTCTCATCTGAAGTTTTTGGGGAAAAATATAAAATTGCTTTCTCAATAAATTTGGTGCGGGTTGAAAAAAAAAACTGCATCATTTTGTACTGTTCTTTTGCTTAGTAATAAAACTTTCAAACTATAATATTCACACATTGAACATTTAACTGTTATTAAAAAAATACTTATGATATACTTTTATAAAATGTGATAGATTCGACTTTTGTTGCCGATTGCTGAAGTTCATTCCAAATTTAATATTATACTTTCAGTGCGTAACACTTTTCGATTTTAAGTTTTTATTTTCTAACTGAAAATGCTTACTGATTTAATATTAATATTGCGTCCGAATATAAACGCACACATTGCACAGCAAAGCGTGATATTTATATCCCTTTTGGTCCATTTTAGTTTGGATACATACAGGGTCTGTTTAAAAAGTATCCGGACTGGTTCCAAAAATCAAAATGTGTTGCAAGTATCATTCAAGCTACTCAATCATCTGAAAAATACATTCCTCCTACACACATAGAACTAAAGTTTTGGAATTGAGGGCTCAATACTTTTTGCAGGATGGGCTTCGAAAAAAACTAAACCCAGAAAAAAATGCAAAATAAAGGTTTTTTCAAAAATTTCTAAAAAAAATACAAAAATTGCTCTATCTTCAAAATTTTCTCATTCATCATATTCAAAATTAAATTTCCTACACTTTAATACAAAAAAATATTTGTGTGGTGCGATTGGTTCGGGGTCTGTGAGGTAAAAAGTACTAAAAAGTGCAAAAAAACGCATAAAACATTAAATAACATTTTTTCTAATAAAAATATCAATAATCGAAGAACGAGGTGCACATCTTCAGCAGGAACTGCACCAGTATACCAAATTTCATCTGTCTAGGCCGTACCGTTTTCCCGGGAAGCGCGCCACACACACACACACACAAACATCTTATTTTATTATATGTATATGTATATATGTATATATATATATATATATATATATACATACTATTGTTAATTATCGCTCCAAGTTTTTTACAGTTCGAATTTCTGTAATGCAGATTTCAGACATTGTCTTGTTTATTAAGAAATGACGAAAGTTAGTTCTGCTTTGGCATGCCGTCACGTTGAAATAAACGCTATAATGTTTAGCGAGAAAGTTACAAGAATGTTTAAACAAGTATCTGTTTCGCCTGTGTTCATCCAAGTAGACTTATATTAAGTTTTTTCTCCGGTAAATTTGTACCATTTTTTTCTAATAACATATCAAAAAGGCCTTTTTCTGGCATTCACTTGGAATTATAGACAACAGTAAAACTGTCGTAGACCCATCAACAATTTGACGACAATAAATCACAGCCGCGTATGCTAGTAATGACGCACAGTGTATGTGAGAAAAGTTACAAAGCAATTGGTATCATATTTGTTGAGAAATCCTATTTTGATCACATATAAAGTTAATTGTAATTAGCTATGACGTACAGTGTTATTATATGCATATAATTGTGTGTATAACTGTACGTGTATGTATAATACTGTAATAAAACATTATATTCAACAGACTCGGAACTTTAAACACATTTTTGAAACAGTTTTTATGTTCAAACTTTACTATATACTAATAATTTATGGCTGTTGCATTTTCAAAAAATGATAAAAAAAACTTTTTGTTTTGAAAATTTCAGTTTTTAACATATTTTTTCAAGCATTGAGCGTCATTCGCAAACTGAAGATGTGAGCTCAGAACTTTTTCTACATATTATAGTTGTTGCTACAAAAATTGTGTGTTCTCGTAGCTTTAGAGTAAATTTATTCCAGCTAAATCAATTGTAGAATTTGTACTTTGCTTTCATTTTAGTTCCATTCAATAGGAAAAATCGTTTATATTTGCAAAAATAGAGGCAATACTACTTGTTGATTGAATAGTGTAATTAGGCATGGAAATGTTGGGAAATTGACAATTTCAGCTGCTTTTTCCCCCCATTGTTGTTCTTTACCAAGATACCACTTGTTAAAGTGCATTTTTAAATTTTTGAAACGAATCACTATTTCTACGTTTCAGTGGTTTAGTCTTATTGGAAAATTGAATTTTGGTATTTATTCCTCTAACTGTTTTTAATTGTAAAATTTTAAACTGAGGATAATAATCATCTTTGAGATGTATTTTTTTTTTTAGTTGCTACATTTAACCTTAGAACAGAAATTAGTAAATGGCGGGAGCAAGTCCAATCATTGGCTTAGCAAAAGTTGACCCAAGTCACATGACTTAACAACGACGAATGGTTGGCACATTTTGCGTGAAAGAAGCAAAAGAAAACTGATTTGTTCCAGTGGTTTGTTTTAAAAGCCATCACGTGACTTGGGGTCTTGCTTTACTCCCTCCATTTTCTCTCTTCAATGTATTTCACCTATTTTTTTTCCTTTTAAAAAAATATTTTGCTACGGCTGTTCTAGATGACCAGCAGTTGTCGTGTGTTTTGCTATAGCGGTCTTTACACGCCAACAGACAAGCACAATATTTTCTTTGGATCAGGATTAGATCATGGTATTCTGGTCTCTTTGACTTGATTCATGATGATTTTTAAAGTTAATTAAATTTGATAGTGTAAAAATTTACTAAGAAGACATAACTTCAAGAGCATATCATAACAGTGAAAGGTTTTTCTGGGAAAAATGACAGCACTTTCTTTGACCAGCTGTAGATTGAAGCACCTTTTATACCAGCCACCATTTTTTAAGCAGACGATGCGCTACCACTCCCTGCAAATTGCATCGTGTATTATGAATTACTAATGAATCTGTAGTAAAATGCATTTGAGTGCTTAAGAGTTAAAATGAATAACAAGTTCTTAAATACATTAAAGGCTAAGATTTTGAGGTACGATTGAAGATATATTTTAATAATATACTTTACAATTAGTTTTATCCAGTTATCTAGGAAATGAGATTAAATTAGAATTTGGTTTCAAACTTTGAAAAAAAAAAGATTTTATATACGAGTATAATAAGAATAATATTGTTTCCCAGAAAAAAAATGCTGACGTACGAAACTCATGCTGAATTTGGGAAGATAAATTAATCAATCAATAAATAAATAAATACTCAAAAAAAAAAAAAAAAAAACCATAATAAAAGGAATTTAAAAAAAGAGGCATATTTCTTAAAGTTTTTCGTTATGGCTTATAGTTTAATGATTTAAATAAATAAAAAAATAATAATAAAAAAAGATTTCAAAAATGTTATGCATTGATTTTTTGTATTAAATTAAAACTCTAGAATGTTTTTTTTTTTTCCTCTCTCGTGAACTATTTTTAAATCTTAAAAAATATTAGATTCTAAATAGATGAGAGAATTCTGAATATGTGAGATATAAATATTATCTACTTAAAATTAAAATTTATACCAAAATGAAAAATTTTCTTGTAAAATTTTCATATACAGTGGGAAAAAAAAAGGTTTTCGGTAAAAATAATAAGTTATTTTTAAACGAGATATTTTTTCCTAAGAAGTATTTTCTTCATTTCTTTCAGTTTTTTCACTATAAAACTGAAAAATGCGTTGTGAAGAAAGAATAAAGCATAAATTGAAAAAAAGGGCTAATTTTCGTCGCCGAGTGACTAAATTAATTTAAATGTTAATGTTACATTTCTCATTAAGGAAACAGAGGATGGAATTTAAACTAACCAAGTAATGTTATAATTAAAAGCAGTTAAGTCTTTAAACTGCAAAATTTTCGCACCTAATCATTTATTTATAAAATCATCAATGTTTTAAAATGGCACGCGTGTAAAAAGTTTATGGATTGTGAATAAGAAAACAATACTTAAATAAAAAAGAAAAATCCCCCCTTTAAAAAAAAATATTTGTATTAATTTACACGTTTTGTTTTCTCAATTAATACATTGTTTTTGAGTGGGGAGAATATACTGATATATTTTAGAAACGTGACGGGCCTTTCTTAGGGAAAGTTTCTGAGTTTTTTCAGAAGCAATTCAGGTTACTTTCGGAATGCATACTTACTTTTAGAGCGAAACATTTCTGTTTTTGTCAAATATAGTAGTAGAAAAAATTAGACACATTAGCTGTCCATTATTTTCCAGAACGTTTCTGATTTTTTTTACTGTGTAGAAAAATATATTGCTTTTGTATTTGTGCAATACTTAGGGGAAGGTTGCCGTCAATAAACCGGTTCCATGTCTAGACCGCAAAGATATATCCCGTAACTAAGTTTGTACAGACGCGTAATAAGTTTTAGTAACTACCTTTGTCTGAAAACAGTCTACTGCAGAGTCGTCAAGTAGCTAAATTTATTTAATCATATTGTTAATCGATTAGAAAAGATTTATACCATTATCTTACTAATTATTGAGATTTTCATTTAGTTATAACATGCTTTGACTATCACTGATCAATTAAACGTGAACATTGACTTAAAGAGTGCCTTTTCAAATACAATACCCCATACATCACGTTTCATCATGATTCGTCACAGCAGTAGCACCTATAAGAATATTCAAAATGACGCAGTTGGTATCATTGGACCACTAGTTGTTTCCATGGTTGGACCACCTGACAAAGTGTTTCATTCATGGAAAATCTCAAATATTGCTGTATCTTCAGCTCAATTACCTTTGAAAATTGCTCAATTGTTTTAAAATAAAGTTGACAATGAAAAAAAAAATCTCAGTAATTCATGAAAACTCTTATACTTTATTATAATTTCAAGGTATATATTTTTTTTAACTGATTAACAATTTAAAACATAATAATACATTTTTTGTTGTTAAAAAAAAAAGCAAAAATTAGTAGAATAGGGCTAGTGGACAACTGAGAGCATGTAACGTGCTACAGTAGCTTACAGAAATGGTTGTATGGACCTTAACGAAGTTTGCCGACAATATAGAGTCTTGAAAGCAACTTTAAACAGTCGCATGAAACATAAAAACCGGGTTATTTTACCTTCATCACTTATTAAAAATTTAGGATATAAGCCCTCCGAAATAGGAATATGATTAGTGAATCATATTTTGAAACTAGAGAAGACGTTTTTGGAATTACTTCCGAAAAGTGTGGGGAATTGAACTTTTAAAAGAAAAGATAAAAATAACATGTCCCACAGATTTATTTAAGTCAAAAAGTTTGTTAATACTATAGTCTATGGTAGTTTAAGCTTCTGGTTTCAGTAAAAAAAATGTTAAAAAATGTTCTCTGGCATTTTAGAGAGCAAGTACAATCTTGCGTCAAACGAAAAATTTCAAAATCGGTTTAACAAAAATTCTGAACAGTTCAAAAGAGGTTGAAAATATATCAGCTAAGAACAGTGTTGCACAGGTTGGGAAAATACCAAGTAGTGAACGAGGTGTAATGACAACAGCTGTGTGTTGGGTGAGTTCTGGTTTTTTTTTTTTTTTTTTATGTTCCTCTTAACCAAAAATAAAAATTTTTAGAAAATAAATCTATTTTTCTTAAAATATTTATTTTTAATTTTCATTCTTTATTGTGTATATTTATCATGAAAGTGAATATTTTTATTTAAAGAGAAATAAAGTGAGAAATTGTTCCTTTAATTAATGTGAAATTTGAGTTGAATTTCCTTTCTAAAAAATCGAAAACTGTTATGTGGTTCATTGACGGCAACCTTCCCCTAATTCATTTGTAATTATGGTTTACTTGGAGGCATCATGGAACTTTCAGTCTTCTGTATTTCTGTAAATTGGAACAAAATTTGAAAAGAAAAAAAAGGGGATTGGATGGAGGGGGGGGGGGTAAAAAGAAATAAATGTGCATATTTTTTTGCCTTTATTAACCTATATCCTGCATTTTAGTATTCACACAATGTTTCTGTCTCCTCTATGATATTTCTGCAGGATAAATGAATAATATAGTTCATCTTTTTTCAAAGAACATTGACAAATATTTCAAGGACAGGCGAAAATTCACAAAAATTACAACATACCATTTTGAACGTATCAGGTACATTTTACAAGAATTTTCATTTTGCCATTTTATTTGGTTGAATTGATTAATTTTTTATTCCTAATACATATTCTTAAAAATTATACGTTTGCCCAAGCTATTCATATGTTGAAAAAAAAATGTTTTAGGCAGTTTTACAATTTCTAAAATTTAATGAATTATGTACCTACCAGGTAAATGTCCTTAAGAGCCATTCCACGAAAAGTCAACCCTTTGTCCCGCACATGAGTTTAAATATTTCATTTAAAATTAATAATTTTAAAAGGTTTTTTAACTGACGTTTTTTTTGCTTAAGAAATCAAACAGAAAACAAATTGTTCATTAATATTTTTCGATGAAATATATAAGGGGTCACATGGGAGACAAAATGACCGTTTTTCGTGGAATGGCCCTTAAGTCATAAAAGAAAAATTAGCTAGTAATAAAAAGAAAAACTGATCGTTAAAAGCTTACAGCTTTATACCTTTGGATGGAGTATAAAATGTTGCGTAAGATGGCATTTAATTTTCTATTTTGAACAAATGGACAAAGTGCATTTTAAACTCCCCGGTGAAGAATCATAAAAAGAAATATAATAGGATTAGTTGTGGTAAATTGCAGCAAAATTTCAACGTTTAAGCTTTTGATATTTGCCTTTCTTTTGGATACATTTAGACACAAAATTTTGTTTATTGTGTCTAAGACTACACTCTCTAAGCGAAGCTTGGTATGAAATTTTTAATTATTGCCGTTTAAAAGCAAATGAAACCGTGTTTCCTTTTATCCCAAATACTAGAGGATACATGGAATCACACTATTTATTTTTGCATGAGGTTCAGGTAATGCACAATTAGTTTAGAAGCTAAAGAAGTTTTACACTAACAACATTTAATATTTGCGGCCGAAGATTGCTTGCGATCCTTTGAACATCTCGAATGTAATCTGAAATCCTTCAAAAAAGAAAGACACACAAAATAGGAAATTATGCTTCAAATTAATGTAAAATAGACTTGAAAAGTAAATTTAAGTTAAAACTGAATCTTCCAAAATATAGGAAAAATTTAAAACTTACTTCCTCCATACATTTAGTTGAGTACAGCATTTACGTGGTCCGCGCAACCACTTTAATTGGACATCTAAAATAGCTTGGAAGGTGAAATTTATAAATAAAGGATTTTTGTAACCTTCCACATGACAAGGAAAACTAGTTGAAACCAGATACTTCACATTCGTAGTCTTCCTGAAGAAGAAATGTAAGATTACTAAACTTTTTAAAAAGCACTTTTTTCACTGTCTATAAACAATGATCACAACTGCACAATTCTATGGAAACAAGCAAAATCTTTAGAATATCTTCTATTTTCTATCTAGTCTTCTCTCACCAACAGTTTAAGTTTTTAAAAGTGGTAATACAAGTTTTTATTTACCTCTTGCTTTCTGTTACCCCAACAGGCAGTAAAAAAAGCCTATTGCTTTGTAAACATAGGTCATTAAATAAGTACCGCAATCACTAACATTAATTTTATTTTAAACGACTGCGGTTGGGGTTTCTTGGGAAATGAATTTTCAGACGGAACTTTTAAGAATGATCCTTACATTTCTGTAATGCTTGTGGCTGAACATGTTATCTGAGCGCAGTCAATAGCTACGTTTTTAGGATAATGTACAGCCATATATTGCCTGTAATGTCCTGACCTTTCTTTAGGAACAATAGATAACGGCTGATCAATGTCTACCGATTGACTGGCCCGGCACCATACGCCACTCACTACTGTCGATTAACTGTTTCATCGTGCTGAAGCTGCATGGGCACCTATACATGCCATTCAATCTGTGTTTCATTGCCGCACAAGCAAATAATGCTGTTTTTGCAATCATGAGTTAAAAGCCACGCTTTTAGAACATTGGGCTTTGTTGCCCAAAGCATTTTCGGACATCCTAATAAACAGTATGAAAGATCTTTGTGAAGCTTATATAGCAGTGCACGGTGGTTACACTGTTTATAATACAGGCTTTTGCCGGAATAAATACTTTATCTCTGATTCATAAATTAACACTTTTTGATATCCCCTGGTTCTTAATTTCAAATAAAAATGTTTTCCGTGTTGCTGTGTTTCTATGGTCTTTCTCCCGTTGTAATATTACTGTTTGCCAACTTTCGTGATAAGACAGTAAATAGTTTTTTAGCTTTTGGAGATTTTATGTTTGTGAAAGGTAGTTTTGGATATAAGTGTAACACTTGTACTTAGAAAATCTTAAAACAACTGCTACACCTTTTTAAAATGAGCTACGGTTGAACTTATGCCATCTAAAATTGAACCAACGCAAAAGATCCTACTCTGGCAGTTGCTTTTCCCAACTTAAATCATACTTCTTCTTCCATATAGAAAAGGCATTCTCTACTATGTTTCCATATGCTTCTAATATTAAGTTAATCGTTTTACCACTTAAAGTTGAATTGGATTGGGTAGAGATGTCCTCAGCTGCTCCACCCTCATGCGTCTATACTTGCCATGAGGCGTCACTTTAGTACCCTGCTGAACTTAGAAACAACAGATTCAAGTAAGAAATGCAATAGTTTATTTAAGTTGTAAATACAACCATTTCATTTGTAATTTTGACTGAACTAAAATATCATGTATTCAGTAATTAAAACGTAAAAATTATGATTATAATTTTAATACGTAAAAAGGGTTTTAGTGGTTGTACTGAGTTATAGAACATACTCAGTTTCAGAAATGAAAAAATGTATTTATGCTACAAGGTAACAAAAAGAAAAACAAAATTGTAAATGCAGTTTTGATACAAAATGTAAATAACGTTGTACGAACTGTTTATTACGTTGTATTTCACAGTACTGCGGGATGAGAGTGGGGGTCACGCACGATTGACCTGCTGTGTTATGACTACATTGTGCACTGAATAGAGGGGCAACGTCGTAACTATGAAAAAACTATATGTAGCATTTTCTTGACATAGTGTGATTTATTTACGTTTCTTCTTTATTTTACTCATATTATGGCACAACTGTGATCATTTTCCCTTATAGAGGTTTAGCCTTGAGAGGAACTGTGCAGACATTTTAGCATGCTAAGAAGCACTTTTTTTGCGAAGTGATATATCACATGCTCCATCTTTTCTGATTGTTTTGCCATGTAAATACTTTAAACCAAAAAGTAACAAACAAAGAAAATTACTGTAGTCCTAGCCTATTGCTTTATTTTTATAACAAGATAAATCGAGCTTTTATGATCTGCACTGACGGTAGCTTTTATAGACATGGTTACCTTATAAAAAATTACGTTAAGTAAACAATGTGTAGTTTATCATAATCTTTTCATAGTTATTTACTAGTAAACTGTATTACTGACTGCACAATAAATGTATTATTGCATTTATATCACAACATGTTTGTTTTGTGATGAATTTAGTTGAAACTGCAGTAAGTAAAGATTTGTTCAGTTTGTGAAGGTATAACCATCCACTTGCGAATGCTGAAGATATAGTTATGTCTAACCCATTTTGAACTTTTTTTATTAATGATAATAAAAATGTAACCTTTAATTTTTTAATCCAGAATAATGCTGCTTTTAAATGTTTTTTATAATACTACTAAAATACACATATCAGATAGCATTATCCCAAGAGCATTTTCATTTAAGTAAAGATATCGTTATTTTAAATATATGCATGTTCTTGATGCTTTCATATCGTCGTCTAAGAGCAACAGTAGAATATCTTAGTTTTATTCCTGAGATTAGATGTCTTACTATTGTTCTGAGGCGACGATATATTGAATTAAACTATTGTGTTTTTCGTTTTTTACAGAGTATTAGACGCAATCAAACATACTGCCCTTGTTTGATTCCATTGAATTACTTTCGAAAAAAAAGGAAAAAAAAAACTTTAATTGTCTGAGTATAATGTAAAAAATAAGAAAGAACAGTAAAATTAACTTTTTACAATGCTTGTTAATTATAAGCTTGAATACATGCAAAAAAGCAATTTTTTTTGTCGTGAGTACCTTTTATAGTTTCTTACACTGTAAATGAAATATATATAGATTTGAAATTAAAAAAATGCAGTTTAGCTTATTAATTTGCTCAATGGAACTGCGTTAAAATCAAAATATCCAAACAGCGATGAAAGGATTAAGTAAAATAAACACTTATTTTTTACACGACTTTTTATGAGTTTGTCTGTTTTTTAGCACATTTTTCTCTTGGGAGAAATGCAGATAAAGCGTAAAATGTATTTATTAAACGTTCAAAAGTGTTCTCTGTTTTATTTTTAAACTCCAATTTAAAAAAGAAAATCAATAAAAATGAGAAAAAAATAGTTTATGTCAATTGTACTTTTTTTTTTTTTGTTATTTTTTTTTGTAACGAATTAAAAAAATGACATTTTGAATCCTCTTTGCAATTAGATAACAAAGAAAAAAGAGAAGATTGGGATTAGGATGATACTCTTAAGTTTAATAGTGAAACCTAGAATAGGAAAAAAATGATGCACAATTAAAAGGTTAAAAAAATATAGCTAATAAAAAATCCCCAAACAAACAATAAACCGCAAAGACTTTTGTGTTAAAAATACCTCCGTTTAAAATCGATTTTATCTTGAATCATCGAATATTTATTGAAATAACATTGTTTTCTTTTTATAACAATCATATTTGAGTAAATATAACTAATTTATTTTTTTTGTAACAGGAATACAATAAAAGTCAAAATAATTCTAACTAATATCACCAATCGTTGCATACCACAATAGCATGTTAGTAATCTGACGAGATAATTGAAATCTGAAACTGTCATTTTACATCAGTATCAGGGCATATCCGGTGATTGTGAGTAAATCACCGTAGACAGATATTTAATGGCAACACTATTGTTCTGCATGGCTGAACGCATTTAATTTTAACAATTTTGAGAGCAGTAATTCTGCCATTGCAAATGTCGTATCATCTTCCTCATAGGAGTTTAAATAGTGCTCAAAATTCAAATAAGCTGTACCTGACTCAATGGGAAATTGCTCCTATCAAACTCGTTTTTGCTTTCTTAAATGAAAATGTATTAATTGAAATGTCGATGTTATAACTATAAAACGAGAAAGTCAATGTACATTGTAGTTAAAATTAAAACACATATACCAACGGGTCTTTATAGATTATCTAGTTTAGTATGAGTTAGTAGTTTTGTACAGTTCAAGCAGGACTATCAGGAGAACTAGTGCGCAATATATAGTTGTTACATAATATTTTACTGTCTAATACTTACTTCAGAGTTCAACAAAAAGTTAAAGTACAGTTCTGCACGTATGCATAAACATATAGGGTGATCGGCCGGTAATGTACTGCTGGAGCACACAAATTAAAAAAAAAATTAATTTGAATTTTGACATCTTGAATTCAAATTATGTTTTTCGCAATCACGGGTGTGTGTATGTATGCGTGTGTGTTTGTGTGTGGGGGGTATGTGTGTTTGAGTGTATGTGTGTGTAGGCATGTGTGTTTGGATCTGTGTGTAGGCATGTGTGTTTGGGTATGTGTGCTGGCATAAGTGTGTGGGTAGTTGTGTGTATGAATGTGTGTGTGCGGGGGGCGTGTGTGTATGTGTGTGTAGGCATATGTGTTTTTGTCTGTGTGCAGGCATGAATGTGTGGGTAGTTGTGCGTATGTGTGTGTATGTTTTTGTGCGTGTGTATGTGTAGGTGTCTGTATGTATGCATGAATGTGTGAGTAGTTGTGTGTATGTATGTGTGTATGTTTTTGTGTGTGTGTAGGTGTCTGTATGTATGCGTGTGTGTATGTGTATGTATGTAGGTGTATGTATGTGTTTGTGTGTGTGTGTGTGTATGTGTGCGTGCGTGTGTGCAGTTGTGTATGTATGCGCGTGTGTGTAAGACATGGATGCAACCTGGATAGGGCTTTCGCTATAGGAGCAGCATCGTGAGGATCCGGTCGACGGTGATGCTGCAGAGGGAGGCGGTGAGAAAATAAAATCAAAGGACATCAAAAAACAGTCAAGTGAGAACAATAAGCAATCGTGATTGCTCAAAAAAAAGTCGATTAAGTATGTATTCTTTATTTGATTTAGTGTCGTAATCAAAGTTTTTCTTGTGGGTTAAAGAGAAGGCCATTTAGAATATTTTTAAAAAGTCTTTTTTTTTTCCTTTACTGTAGTGAAAAGTATTAACGGTTTAACTGCAATGAATCAACCTGATATCTAGTAGCATTGTTCCTACAAATGCCGGTAGGTATTTTCAAAGAAATACTCTAAATTATAAAGAGGAAAATTCTGGTTTTCAAATTCAAAAGCATTATTTAAGTACCATTTAGTTAATTATTTGTCCGATGTCTTCTGTGGAACCAGATCAAATTCAATCATTGGTGTGCTCCCAAGACGTCCGTAGACCACAGTTTGCGAAGCTCTTCTCTAACACATTAGATATAAGGGTAAAACATGTAAAAATGAATTTTATTTTTTGTGTGATTCTTGAAAGTTTTTAGCGAGTGAATCTGTTTCGTTTTTGCCATAGAGGTTTTAACTGTAGATGGGTAGAAACGTGTAATAGTTAAATCATGACACAAAGAAAATAATGGTTGAAAAAAAGTACTTTATATCATAAAATGCTTAAATGCTCTGAAATTTACGAGCAACGCGTAGTATATGCAAATCATACTTTATGATAATTTGCATTATACGAAAATCTCATTGGGCTGATGCATATTATATAAAAGTTTGAAGTTTACCTCTCCAGGCTCAAGTGGTGGAAGCATTTGGAAGATTGTGACTATCATAGATAACAAAGATATTTTTGAGTGCATCGTCTGGTATTTCTACATTAGCAATCGAGAAAGAAAAAATCGTCCATTTTAAAGTGTAGCTCACCTTATCAGTTATTTATTTCCCGTGGCATCTTGCATTCATCTTCTTCCACAACGTAAGTAGAATGTAGCTGCAGTATCAATAAAGAAATAAATAAGCTATGGAAATAAAAATGTATTGCCAAGTAGGGTATAGTAGCTTATAGAATAATGAGGGGTAGGTTTCCTTCGGAAAATGGGTTTTCTACGCAATATTTCCGGATATATTTTTCATTCTCTGTCCGCTTTTGATCTAAACTCTTCGATATGGATTGAAAACACGCGCGAAATTGAAAAACGGGATATTAAGATTTTATTTGAATTGCATTTAAAATAGTTTCGATATGAATGTAAAAGTAAAATTAAAATGCCCTACTTATTTTACTTTTCCGTGGAAAACATCAAACTTTAAGCCAATGCTGGCAAAAAAGACTTATTGAATTATGCTGAAGAAATGTTACTTAATATAATAAAAAAATATAGTATTTAAGGGAAAACTTAAAATTGGCTCTGAATACATGACTAATGCATGTTGATAACGGGCGTATACTATATCAAGGATAATATTGAATAATAACTGGTAAAGAGCGTAGTTCAGAAGCACATTTGAAATACCGTTGTTATGAACGTCACTAATTAATTATGCTTACATTGTAAACATTACATAATTTAAAGTTTACATTGTATTAAAACAGTTTTTACTACATGTCAGAAAAATAAACTTTAAAACATATATGCAATTATTAAAAAAAAAAAAAAGATTAAGGGCGTTTGTGTCTCTGTGTTGATATCCTGGGGGGGGGGGGATTCAAATGTACTCCGACCCTGGGATTGAACAACCTAACCAATGGACAATACTAGCATTTTTTGATCGTTTTCTTTCTGGAAATGTGTAGAAGGAAGTGACTACTGCCAATTCCTCTAAGATAAATGTTTTAAAAACTTATTATTTCAACAAAAAAAAGTGTCCGTCAATTGGTAGGTGTTTATTCACTATTCGGTGTACCCTACCTCTTGTTTGAACTTGGTTAGTGTACGCTTCCTATATTCAGGCAATGTTGTCCGCTTTACCACCTTACTGTGTAGATTCTGCACATGGGTAAAGATCAGATTCGATTCACTTTTCGCAAAAAGAAAGTGATACATTTACTGAAGTACAATTACTGCTTCTTTTCTCTACTGTATAAAACAATCCATGTTTACATAGTTTTTACTTTAAAGATGTCTACTTTAATTTGTAATGGAACTGAACTAATTAAATATATAATTATTTTACTATATGGAATTATGTATAGGACAAAGACTACATATACGACACACACTATACACTTCTCCTTTTTTTTTAATTTTATAACAAGAAATTAAAAAAAGGCTATTATTTGCTCCAGTCCTACCAATCATGGTAGGACTGGAGCAAATTGCCTTTTTATCAATTTGATTGGCCTTCAATTTTGACGTGTTAAAATAAATATCTGTACCTCAAAGCTAGACTAATGTGTCAAATTTTTATTATTTTTCAGGAGAGCGTTTACTGCTTACGAAGGTTAAGACTCGAGCTCTTATAAAACTGGTCAATAAATGTAAAGTTTTTTTTTTTTTTTTACAAAATTACGTTTTTATGGCTTAATGCGAAATAGGAATCTATTCATGCAGTCTGACCATCAATGAGATGGAAAGGATAACATCCGGTTATCCAATTTACTGGCGGAAATGGTCTCATCTTTGTTTTCAGAGATACTGCCTTTTTAAAATGAAATTACCGAATTTAAGTGCTCCAGCAATGAAATAATGCCCTGACGCTTTTCATTTACAACCTATGGCTTCGTCATATGGTGTACATCGATTTTATCTCGTAGTTTATTTTATCTCTAAGTTTCATAGTTGGTGAAACCAGAGCGTTCAGGGAGATATATTTTTATCTCCCGTAATATCTTAGATTTAAAAAACTCTTGCTCGTCTTTGTCAAGTTCCAAATCTCTGACTTTCTTTCCAGAATTTTCAATTTTTTTTCTCATCTGTTGGTTTTGCCAACACGACCAAAATCAAAAGCATAAATATTTTATTGCATTTCAATATTACGAGTGCATTAAAAATATTTACAAATGTTAAGTTTAAAATGTAAAAGAAAAGAACGGCGTCACAACTCATTTTTTGTGGGGGATGGAAGTGGATGAAAGAGATTTTGACTTCGGGAAAAGTAATTGAAAATTATTTTTTTATAGTTTAAACATGACACTATACATTAAATATTTAGCATGATGATGTTTTTCACATTTATATTGCAAAGAAATTAAGAAGCGAAAATGCTGCTGCAATTCACGATTTTCGTTGAAATGTAGTTTGCTGTAGCTCACACAACGTATTTATTTACTTTTTGAAGTACAGTTTTTTTTACCTTTTTTTTTTCTTAGATTTTCAGTTGATTTATTTATTTATTACTTCATATTAGACTGACAAATGTATCAAATCACAATTAGTTAAGCTTTCCCGGTTTACCCGAACGGCTTACCCGCTTTAGGCTTCCTTCTAGGGAAAAGCTTGTTTTGCAAGTGTTTGCAATGTTTGATAATAAATAAGTATTGGGTATAATTGGGTATTGAAATAATGCAAAGAAGTTCAAGAACTCTGCTGGGAAATAAAACTTAAATTGTACGATAAAAATCTAAAAACTATATATTTCGAGCGTTCTTCGTTAACCTACCCGCTTTGGGCCCCCCTCCCCTGTGTATTTGAGGATAGTAAGAACTTAGAGGGTTTTTCCTATGTATCGTCTCTTCATTTCTAAAACACTAAAACTAGCCAAAAAAAAAAAAAATACAAATAAAAACGCAATAACTGATAAATAAAGCAGTAAAATGCATTTTATTTATATATTTTTACAAGTGCTTCCAATTTAACTTTGATGCATAGATAAATGTTCAACTTTAAAAGGTCTAAATGGTGCATGCAGCAAAGCATTTTTAGACTTGCTACAAACTAAGAGCCAAGTATCTTTAATAAGAATTACTTAACAAAAAGTTAGTGTCCAGCTATTTTTTAGCAGCAAGAAAAATGACGAGTGCTAATACACCCACTTACTTTTATCTTCTTTCCTAATTGCAATGTGTTCATTCTCAGAAGAAAAGACTAATGCACCATTAAAACTCAGGCTGCTATTCATTAGTGCTTAATTAAATACACTATTCGTGATACATAATGTAATGAGTTAATTGCTTTCTTTCTCTGAAAAAAAAGTGTCGTACAAAACTAACTAATGGTGAAATACTTTGTTCCTTGATTTGGTGATAGCGAAATTAGAAACTCACACTAATTGATGATAGGCAACGTGCGGTAACTATAACAACCATTCTTAAATAAAAGGTTTGAAATTTCTTCGTTAAAAAACGAGTAGTACTGATAAGATTTTGTCAACTATGTTGATTCTTTTAGTACTTAAATGTAAGTTTTTAACTAAACGCACAAAGTAAAACATAAAAATGATATATGAGGTGCAGAAGTGAAATTATATAACTTCATGTAACATGCCAATGTTACAACAAAGATGCCAACAAAGGTTGCCAGCAAAGGCAAACATGTCCGAAATACCTTTTAATCTTTATCTTAACTTGCCAAACCTTAATCTTACCTCAATTTCTTAAGTCTGGAACATAGCACAAGCCGTAAATGGTTTAATAAGTTTTATGTTCTGATGTACAGCTAAATAAGTCACTTTTGGAAAGTATTTGTACACATAGAATTATTAGTTTTATAGTAATTGGAAATTTAATTTCAAAATTAGAACTGGTTCTATGGAGTGAATTGGCTACGAAACAAGTTTCAAAATCAAGGTTTTGTTAATCGGAGTCTGGAAAACATTATTTTCAGAAACAGGGAAATTCAAAATAACTCTCTTTCGACAAAATCATAGGTTACTTTTACTAATTAGCAAGTGAAAAGACAAATTTTTAACGAAATAGCTAAACAGTTATTTTAAATAAACACCCTTTAATACTTATGATGATGACATCTGAAATGCTTGGTTATTTCGGAAAAGAAGGGAGGTATGCAAAATAAGGCAAACCTAAGGTTCATAGCCTAATATCTCGCTTATTCATAATTTAATTGGCTCTAATTTTTGTGCATTCATCAATTGGCTGAGGTAACATAAGAAAAAAATCATTCCATGTAAAAATTTAAGTTTAAATTACGTTTGCCAACAGTTTAACAAAAAAAGGGGGGAAATGTCCTTAAAATGAACATGGGGCCTTATGAAAGCCAAATCTGAAAAATAGAATTAAGAAGAACTATCATATTTAAAAAGCTGAAAATTCGTTCTTGTAAACATAAAAACACACTAAACCACATTAAGATTTCAAATATATATATATATATATATATATATATATATATATATATATATATATATATATATATATATATATATATATATTTATTTGATACCGCAAAATTAGTTGACTGCATTGCTCTACATGGTCTTATTTGATCCCCCCCTTATATCTTCAATAGTTAAAACTCGTTTAAAAGCACATGTTTTGCTTTATTTTACCAAACAAATAAACCAAAAAAAACCCTGAGTTTAGAAATGATTTAAGTTTTTAGTTTACAAAGATATTAAAATAAAACCTCATAGTTCATAAGAACCTTAGCTGTAATCAAATATTTTTCACTCAAGCAAAAACGTTTTCTTTTGTATTTCTTGCATTGATAATGTGTTTCATGCTTTAGAAGAAAACAACGACATTAAAAAAAATCTAGTGGAAAAAAAACCATTAAAACATATCGGAAATGTGTAAGAAAAAACAACGTAATCTGTAAAAGTAAAGAAAATAATTCACGAGGCATTGTTTTTGAAGGATTGCAAGAAAAAATATCTGTTGATAGAATGCTCCAGTTTTACTTCTACATTTTTAATTAAAGTAATTGTCAGTTAATTGCCTTTTAAATTGAAGTATAAAAACACATTTAAGCTGATGTAAAATATTTTATTTTCAACTTAATTGGAAAAAAAAAACATTCTTCAGATATCTGTACAAATGTTGTCACAGAAAGTTTAACTTTATATTTTCTTATCAAAATTATTTTCTCAGATTTGAAATATATTGTTTATTTTTTTTAATGAGTATCACCTTAAAACACGTCAAGTTGTAAAAGTGTTTTAAACTTGTAAACGTAAAATGCTAAATAAAGATGAACACGAACCGCAAAAAATATACTGGAAGATACTACAACAGCTTCGGCTTTTAGCGTTTTTAATGGTAATCATTAAGTGTTATTTTTATTCATAAAAGCAAAAAAAAAAAAAAATTGTTCATTCCTTTGTAACCTTAAAATGGTATGAGAATCTACAAAATAAAATTGTTTTTTTCTTATTAAAGACACTTTAACGCAATGCAAAGTTGAGAATACTTCCTTATTAGGCTACCTATATAAAGATCAGAAACCATGATTCCGAATCGCAAGTAGCAATCCTTAAATTAATAATAATAAAGACATGAAAAAAAACTATCTGCAAGAATATGAGAATTCTCTAATAAATTATAGATATAATTTCAACTGATGAGTTTTACTTACTGATTGTGGTACTGTGTTTTGTTACTGATTGTGGTAAACGATTGCCACAATGCCTATTAAAATTGGGGAAAAAAAGGGCTTTGGAGAGCTCTGAACTACCATTCCTTTCGCTTACATTTTAATTTTATGGTGGACGCTTGGTACCTTTGTTAAAAAAAATCAAATTAGAAAAAGATATGAACCAGATACAATGATATTTTACGGTTCGTCTCGAAAAACAAAAAGCTAACATTTACCTTCCGTATGGTTTTGAGATCGGTCCACCGGATTTTTCAACACCACTGAGGTCGGCTCATTGAAAATTAACTGATTTCATGAAATAATTTCGTTTTTTTTTGGTATCAAAAAAATCAAAAACTGATATTGCGGCAAAACAATGCAGATTTAACATAGATTTTTAAATAATAATATCAGTCACCGAAACACTATTAATGCTTTAGTGACATCAATGTTGTTTTAGATTGAAATATTAAAAGAAAAGTGTGTGTGTAAAAAAAAAAACTTCCCATACAGGAACGATGTTTCAGCTTGCATCAATGTACGGTCCAGATGGTAGTTTTCAAGCTTAATGTTGAGCACTAAAGAAGGCGTAGTTGCAAAATAATGGAGGAGGCCCAATGAGAGCAACCTTACCTTAAAAGGTAAAAGCTGATTCAGTATTATGTATGTATTTCTGGGTTGCTTTTTTTTTTTTTCTTATTTAGTGAAACATTTTTTGCAAATTGTGGTATGGAAAACTCTTTGATAGTGACATCAATCCATTCGAGACCGAATTTTTAGAATTCAAAAGAAGAAATTCAACAATTATGATATGTATATGTAAATACGTACACCCTTGTGAAAATTAATGAAATCCAACCATTTTTTTACAAAATCACCTTTATTTACATCATTTAATTATAAAATCAAAATCACCACTTAGTATGCCCCCCCCCCTTTTGTCCAACACCATTTTCATTCTACTGGGCATAGAGTCAACTAGAGTGATGCACTTTTCTTTGAACTCTTGATCTCTAAACAATATTTTTAGCAAAGCACAACTCATTTTTTCTTTCGTTGTGCAATCAGATTCTCATCCAATCTCACAATGGCCTGCGTCTTCAGTGGAGAAATATATATGACTAACAAAAAGATAAAAACGGACCGGATTGACAAAAAACAGCAAAAATGTGTAGAAATTCATAACACTTAAACGAAACACAATATTTATGACAGAAAAAACGTGAGGTTATAACGCCTAATCAACTGGTGGGCTAAACAGCTGTAATAAACAAAGATTGAAAAGCCTAAAAATTCGAAAATTGAAAATTCCCAACTTGATTCCATCAATTTGCACAAGGGTGTAGTTCTTATTCTTCAACTATATTTTTTATTGAATTTGCTTTTCAACATCCTTTATTAAGCTCTTTAACCCCCAGTCTAAGAAGTTTAGCATCAATAGAAATGTATTAACTATGCAGAAATATTACTAAAACTACATGAGTCCATGCAAACTAAAATGCGAAGCTTAAACAAAAATATGATTTTAAGAACTTAAATAAATTAAAAACTGATTTGGTAGTTTTTCGACACGTAAAACACGTCTCATTTCTGATTACAATGAAAAATTTGTGTGCAACTAATATCCAAATCAAAATAAAAATACAGATTTTGAACTCCATTTTGAATATTTTTTGAAACTCTGGAAGGGAATTTTCGAAATTTTATGCCGATATCTTTCTTTGAAGTGAATGCACTTTAGTAAATTACGAATTTGTATGCGAAAGAAAGTTTGAAGATATAAATAAAAAGTACAGAAGCTTCGAATGAAGATATCTTGCGATTCCGCGTAAATTGTTTACTCACTTTTTCTTTGAAATTCTTCATTTACACAGAGAATTTCATTTATATTGAAATAGAATTTCGCACCAGGAGATAGAAAACGATATTAAGAAAAGCATTCTATTTGCCTGCCGGCCAACATAGATGAACTCTAGCAGTAATGGATATGTTTAAGATACGTCTTAGCATTTTTTTTTCTGAAATGTTTTATTCAACTTGCAACAACGTTGGTTACTGGTATTTGCATTGCAAACAATTTAAGTAAAACCAGAGATGAAGTAAGAGTTTTTGAAACTGTAAACAATTACACTGTTATTTTGATCTCTATTGCATTTTAACTGGCTTAAAACATTTTTTTTTTCATTATTGATTTCGCATTGATTATATTTTTTGTGTCCGAGGAAAATCAGTTAAAGTTACTTTAAATTGACGTAATATTTTGTGTAGGTAAGTTTGGTTTTTGTGGTACGCGTTAAACTAAGAAAATAAACTTTAGGTTTTAATGCTATACCAAATGAAAAGTGAAGAGCTATGTATGTGCGTTGCTTAGGATCAAAAATTTTAAATATATAATACGCATATATTAGTTAAATATATAGAAATATAATATCCCAAAATTATGAGAGGCACATCAAACAATTCTCAAAGTTACAACTTATTTTAAAAGCTAATACCTATATGCACATTGCAGTTGAATAACGTATTTATATTATAGTTTAAAGTATATAAAAAGGTCATATATTTTAGTTTAAATGAAATTTCTCAAAAATTATACTTGTAATTTACATTCATATTTTTTTTTATAAATATGATGTAAAAAAGTCATGTTAGTGAAAAAAGACAATTCGTCTTTATATTTAGTTATCGTGGCACTGATATTAATTATTTATTGAACTTTTCTAGTAGGTCACGTAGTGCAACATATTTCTTAGGCATTACTGGCAAAGAGTAATTTTCTTCACAGTTAGGGAAAAGAGGAAAACATTTTTTGATTTCCCTGACTTAACATATTATATTAGTCAAATATTTTTAACTCTTGTTTTACTCTGCACCCAAGATTAAGTTGCACCCAAAGTAAGATCTGTTTAAAACTGGAAACCATGTTTCCTAACTTTAAACCTTGGTTTTATAGAGAAAAAATAACGTCCACATACATTCAACCGTATTGTTGTATATTATTCTTATGTACGTACTTCCAGAAACATAGTAAATTTAAGGGAACCGGGACGTTTTATATGTTCAAAAAAATCGATTTTTCAATTTCAGCTGCATAAAATAAAGGACACTTCCCTAATTCCAAAAATGTATATATTGTGTGGGTATCAAATTCCGAAAGCTAATTAATTTACTATTTAAAATGTAAACAAAAAAGCCACGCCCCTTTTAAAGGGACGGTAATCTGGATTAAATGTTGACAAACCACTGTTTTCTTTCATCAAATATTTCATGATTCAGTTACTTTTACTCTTTTTTTTTATTTACATAACGTAAACTTAGAAAATGCCTCGGTGTAAACAGTTTGGGAAGCGTATCGCATGCTTACCAGCATTGTCAAGGTCAACACGTTTTCCCGTTTTTCAGAAAACGCATTTTTTTGAACTTTAGGTACGCTTAGATAAAATTCATATCAATGTATAATTATGAAACTTTGTATTGTAACATATACAAGCATTTTGCATGTGTTAAACGTATTTTTACTATTTTTTAGGTACTATTGTATTTTTAGAAGACTAATTTTAGTGAAAAATATCGTACTTTTTCGGGATTTTATGAAATACTATATTTTAACATTTTTTGTGGTTTTTTAATTTGAAGGTAACTGAAAAATAATAGGCTCACTGTAATTTGTGACCTTTTGCCTGTATAGTATTGAAGTTTAGAGTGATTTAATTCAGAACTGTATTTGCTAAGCGTACCTATTTGCAGTCATAAATTTTCAAAATATCGTGCAACTATATATTTTCTATTTACTATTCAAAATTATATTCTTTAAGGAAAAAAAATATTTTTACTGGTTTATGATGAAAAGATTATATTCTTTCTATACACAATAGTTTTTAATTATCACACTTGTTTTTAAAACGAATAAACACCTCTTGTTTGCAACGAAAAATCTGACTCTTTTCGTTGCCGAGAACGTCCCGGTTCCCTTAATGCCAATTTAATTCATATTTTAACTTATTCTCATAGTGCACCTAATATTAAATAACGTTACATTGCTGAATCTATGAAGTGCATGGCGTTGTGGTAGTTTTAGATGTCAACAATGATTATCAATTAAACGCTCGTCAGAGATAAATTTTCAATTGTAACTTAGTAATGTGATTCAGTTAGAGAAGAGAAAAAATGTCTTGTACTTGTAATGTAGTGTCTCTTTGGAATTTTCAAACAAAACAGGTGTCAAACTGCAAGTTACTGAACCTCACTTGGAGTGTAGATTGAATCACAAGTAAAGCTTAACATTTGTTCGACTCCAGAAACGGTAGTTTTGATCTTTTTGAGATTTTCATCCTGAAACAGGCATAATAAAACTTAAGGCTAAAAACTTGAAAGGTTTCCAGTCCACGGGACATGATTGATTATAAATCAAGGGTTACAAAAAAGGGCACCTGAAAAAAAAAGAAAAAGATTCGGTTACATTTTAGATTAAGCAATAACTGTATTTAATTATAGTTTCCTAGTGTTTACTGTTTACTAATACCTAATTTTTTGCTTCTTTTCCATTTTACTGTTTCTTGTTTTAAATTTTAGTGAAATGATTAAGGGGTTGTTGATAGCAAGTAACACCATGGTAAACGATTGCCACGATGCCTATTTAAATTGAAAAAAAAGGGCTTTAGAGAGCTGAACTACCGATTCCTTTCCTTTACATTTTAATTTTATGGTAGACGCTTGGCACTTTTGTTAAAACAATATATATATATATATATATTTATTTCATTCTGGTTATTTTCATTTTTCTTTCACATTATTTAATAACTACGTATAACACCAAACTCAGGACCTTAATACATTACACGTCAATTTAAGTTTTCAAAAAAAAAAATCAAATTAGAAAAAAATATGAACACTGATTTCATCTTTTGGTGTTTGTTCTTGGTGCAAGCTTTATATAACCCTCCCAGATCTAAAAAATATGTAAGATGTTTTGCTAGTATATTTATTTTATTTTATTATTATTTTTTTAATTTTATGAAGAGTCAAGCAAAATTATTCGTTCGCCAAAGTGGAATATATGTTTCTAATTAAAAATAAATGAAAATGAATTTTGAAAAGACAAATGAGAATATTAATTAAAACCAAATCGTGTTTATTTAGAACACATTTAATAGCAAAAACTACGTATTTAATTTCAAATTAGTTAATTATACTCTGTTGAAAGTAGTTTTGTTTATTTTGGCCTTATCTATTTTTTTAATCTATGTCCTGTCACGTGATATATTGTACTATGTTACAGATAAATTCTATATAATCAAAGGCAAGAGCCCTTTACACTAACGCTATGATTTAACCTGTATCAAACGCAAATTACGAAACTTGTGCAGTAAACATTAAGTGTAGTTAAAATATAACATTTCAAAGAACATGCTAGCTAGTTACTGTTCTTTTTTTTTTTTTTTTGGATCAACTTCGCTTACTTTGGCCACAAAATATGCTTATTCTGAGAATTTCACAGCTGTTTTATAACAAATAGGTATTATCTGCTGTTTTCTTCCTTCTCGTTTGAAGTTTAAAAAGAATATTCCTAAATTTCACCTGTAAAGTATAAAAAATTTGCGCGTAAACGGAAAATATGACTCAAAACAGGAACGTGGAAAAATTGTTTTCGCGTAAAAAAAAAAAAAAAAAAAAAAAAAAAGCTACAAAAAATGAAAAAAGAAAAAAGTTTTTTTTTTCTGAGCAGCTTATCATTCAAAGAGCTATTTATGAGATTCTTTGCACATCTCAGTGCTTTGTTATAGGCCCATAACTTCTCTCTCTCTCTCTCTATCTGAAGCAAATGTTTTTTTAACAAACAATTTTTAATTTAAACATCATTTTACTTCAACATTAAGACAAAACTAATAATAAGAAAATTCAAAAAGTGATCTTTAACACACGACGCAGAACTAAATCTTCTGGACTGTGGTTAAGGCGAAAAGATAATTTCATTGCAGTTAAAACATTCAAATTTAAAATTTGCTCCAGCATCTTTGATTTTATAGGATTAACATCGAGATGTACTAGAAGTATATGATTTCAGAAACTAAGAAAACTATGAAAAAACAGCAACACAAGATACTACGAACCTTTACAACGGGGTTTTTTAAACTGGGTTCCACAACAGTGAGTTAAGTGCTGCAGCATTAAGGTAAACACATTAGTAGTGGCCACTTTAAGGTTTATATCCGAAAAATAGGATTTCTAGGCCTCTCAATGGGTTCAAAAGTGAATGAAACGTGCAGGAGGTATTGGTATTACCTTCTGCCCGTTTGATTCCATTGTTAAACCTGGAATCCTATTTTTTCAAATATAAACTTTGATGGGGCAGTTTGCGAGTGGGATAACAAAGAGAGAAATCCAATGTATAAAACTTCTAAAATAACTCCTGTTGTTGTTTTTGTTGTAGCAGTTTTTTTTTTGTGAAGAAAATCGACATCACACTTGTCGTGTAGTTTTGCAGCATGTAAAGGATCTCTCAAGCGTTCGTTTATCAGTGAATACTCTGGGAAAATTAAAATTCCGAGTAAAGTTTAACATGGAAATGAACCCAGGTATCTCCGTTTAATGAGGAAACATGACGTCTAAGTTCTTGTGATAATGGCTTCCGCCAATAGTGATGCCACGTGATGAAATGGTTGACGGGAAGGCACTAGTTCTGAGGAAGGTTATAGCTATCTCTTAGCAACATTGGAAACAAACTTTAATAATTCATTCTTTTCTTTCCGAAACACGATTCCTATTGACAAATCTTAAGAAACATTGACAAATAATAATAAAAACAGTCCTGGTTTCCTACCTATTATCAGCGACTTTTAGACTTCTAGTTTACAAATCTAGCAATGCCGCAGTGAAGCAAAAGTCATAGCAATGTATCCAATTTGGCAGAGGAAAAACGTAAACAAGGACTACCTCAAGATTGGCCCCATTTTTTTTTTCTTTTTGATTTGAGCAGGTCAAGAGACTGTTTTAGACATTAACCACATTTTATTGAGGTTGCTTTCAAGTAATTGAAGAAAAGCCAAGGATGGACGCAGAGCAAAAAAAAAAAAAAAACGGGGAATGTGGGCCAAAGTGAATTGGTTAACATTACTTTTTTTTTTCAAAATTAACAAATTAGAAACTTATTTTGAAAATGATGGTAAATACAAAAATAATAAAACTAGCACTGAAACATTATTTTTTGTTTTTGACGGTAAATTTGAACATTCAAAAACAGGTTGAAATTTTTCTCTTCTTTTTTTATGGGGCAAAGCGAGAAGTAAGATATTTTTCTAATGAAATATTTTCTGGTCGATTGTTAAATATATATTTGATCGAATAAATAAGTAAATAAAAGAATAAATGAATCAATGGAAATAAAATTAAACAATAAACGAAGAAATAAATATATAATTTAATATATAAGAAACATAAAATGAATGAATAAAATAGAGAATTAATAAGAAAATAAGTGAAAGGATTGAATGAATCTGTAATGGAATTTTTGAATAAAAGAATGTAAATGGAACAACTAATTAAGTAATACGTAAATGATATTACAAAATATTGAATAAGTAAATGAAATGGAATACTTCACTCCCCCTTATGTACTTCACTAACTATATAAATCATTTGAAATCAAATAGACTTAGTATTAAGCAAATAAACACTGCAAAGTGTATTAGTGTAGGTCTCAATTAATATTTAAAATATTAATAACAATAACTTTATCATTTAATATATCCAAAAAGATTATTTTACTCAACAAAATTGTACAATTTAAGTATCAATTTTAGAAAATTCCTTGTATTATCATATGCTTTGATTTTACCAGATGCAAATTTTTCTTGACTGGAATAGACTATATGTGTTACTACATAATTAAAATATTACTGTGCAGGTATTGCTAAAAGCACAGTAAATATTTCACCATTTCACTTTTTGCCCCATACTCCCCTACATTTACAATACTAATTTTCATTTATATTACTTTTTGCCTGAGCAAAACTCAAACTCTTCACTTTATATTTTGATACTTAACACTAGAATTACGGGAGGAGTCATTGTGACACCAATCAAACTCTTTTTGGTAACTGCTAATCTGTATTTTAATAAAAAACATAATCCTTCCTTGACTTTTCCTAAATCATTGTGCTGTGTAATAATAAAAAGGTTTCAAGAAAATTTTAATTCTTTTAAGCCCAAAATAAAGGATTACAATTAAAATTTGCGGGAAGGTCTCATTTTGAACTTTTTGAGAAAAAAAAAAAGAACTGCGAATACACTTACTGGTGCTGAAACAGAGCAGAAACTCAAAAATTTCACTTAAATCATATCACTTTAAGAACTTAAAGCATTTATAATGTTTTTGTATATAAAAGGAAACATTAGCCGCTAGCTTCCTGAAATGCAACTGAAACAGCGTTGGTTTTTGGAAGGGCATTTTAAACTTTTTTTTTATATTTCATTATGTACCCTGAAAATCTCTAAATTTTTAAAATAAACCGCATTTATTATAAATATGATACTTTTAAACTGATTTTTACAAGCATTTAACATTATGTAGGGAACTATGCAGATTTCTTCTCAAGGGTCAAAATGACCCCCAACGTATTTCTAGACGTAAAAAGATCTCCGTAATTCTAGTGTTAAAGTTGTAATTCTGTTACTGTTTCCGTTGTAATAATCTAGATATAAAAAATATAAACTTTTTTTTGTCAGTCTCTGTTATATTTATAGATATTTAAATCTCCTTTTTAAAATATGAAAAACTTTCGAGCTACGCTTCGATTGTTATATCTTTTCAAATATGTTTTGCGAAATCCATTTCTCGACTTCCTATGTAATACTGATATTTTTATAGTAACATCTATTTGCTTGCTTTTCAGAAATTGTACACTTCTACAGCGCTAGTAACGATACTAGTCGTTTGCAAGAACCCTATATATTCCTTATCTCTTCCAAACCTCCCTTTATACATTACATTTCAGAATATTTATGCTAACTTTAAGTTTCAGAAAGTGATATAATGCTATGCATATATTCCTATCTGTATGAAATATTCCGCATTTAAGATACAAAATCAAAATGTTATGAAAGGAAAATCCTTTTAATGTATTGTATTCCATGTTGCTTAAAGGGTATGAATATTTATTTTTTAATGTTTTTTAAGAAAAGATCAAATATATTTTGATAAGATATATGTAGCTGATTCCTTGATTTTATTTCATTCCTAAGGTTTATAGTATTAGTATGATTCAGGGATTTTTTCGATGTAACAAAATTTCATGTTTTGAAATCAGTTATATATAGCGCTTTAAAATGTACTATAGCAAAAGTTTTAAAACGTGCTGCATATTGCATTTTAATCCATGTAAGTAGACCTCTGGAAAGTAAAAAGGTGTATATATATATATATATATATATATATATATATATATATATATATATATATATAAAAGAATAATGAAGCATAAGAATTGTTTTCAAGTTTTGAATAATAACTTATATAATTTTATTGAAACTCCACATTTTTTTTTATCTATATATGTTCAGTAAAATGTATTAGTATAAGTTATTCAAACATATGTAATACATCAACAACTAAATTGTAAGGGACAGCATGTAGGTTCATATACTCCAGTCACTATGATTAAATGTTGTCGACTCTCGATAACTCGAACCCTTATAACACAAATTACTTTAGCTCGAAGTTTTTATTCGGTTCCAAAATAATTCTTCGTTCTCAATAGAAAGTGGTCTCGATAACTCGAATGTACCCCTTTTAAGTCGATGTTTTTTCGCGAGTTTCGTTTCCATTTTATACATAAAAATGCAGTCAAAACAAAGAAAAAAAATTTTTTTTCCTTTAACACATTGCTTTGGTTATCAGCATGTGTGCGGTTGATAATTTTTTTTTACAATAGTACCCTTCAATGCAGACAGTGTTGCAAGATTACGTGAAAAGTAATCGATTGGATAATTTTTTGACGTGGATGGGCTGACGACCTAAAATTTTATTGCTGACTAATAATAAAATGTATTATCTGTTAAGATATTTTTGCTTAGAACTAATTGTTAGTTTTATTTAAACTATTAGTGCTACAGTCTATGTATTATGCACCATTCCTAAAAAAAAAATCAAAATTATTCTTGAGAAGGCTGTGAAAAAATACCTTCTGACAGCTCGAACTACCAATTACTCTAAGGTTTTGGCCGATCCCTTGGGACTTATTGAGAGTTGACTGTAGTAAGATGACAATACTTTGTTTCCACTTTCCGAGGTTTTTCAAACAAATCTTTTTATTTTTAGAGATAGAAGTTTGGCAATTTCACCAAGCACAAACGAATATCTCATGTTTATAATAATATGCAACAAATGAATTTCAGACAGCATAGGAGGGGAAGGGATTTTATGTCACTTAGTTTTGCCAATGGGTGCTGCAACTTCTTCCCACTTAAACTCAGGTTATACTCGCTCTGGCCTAATGCTAAAGCACCTAAAATTTTTTGCTCTACTTACATAAGAAAAAAAAATATTTTTAAATAAAAATAAACCTCTCTTGAATAATCTAATAATGTGAAACACTTAAAAAGGCACGTAGGAATGCAATACCTACGACAGTCATAATTCCGAATCAGATTGAAACAAATTGTCTCCTATATGACTACAAGGGACCAACTGCTCCATTATTTGAGGTTTCTGATACCATAAATTCTTAGGCGGGCGGGGGTTGGCATATAAGAGAATTTAACTTTTCGATTCATAGTTTCCCTGATAGAAGTTTTATTTTCTTAAACTAGTTTTAACACCTTTTGCAAGACGTCATCAGAATAACTTCGGTAGAGCTGAGCACCTATCTTCCTTCTATTTCCATGCATCATCTTAAAAAGAACACTGACACTATCATTTATTACAAAAATTAAATTGCTATTCATTAAAATTGATGTATATGACAAAAATAAAAGTGGCACATTGTTTGTTTGTTCTTCTGATAACCATGACATTACCAGTAAACAAAATAACTTATGATTTGACTTTTTGGTTTTTTTCATTATGATAGTGAAGAAAAAAGTTTAATTCATGACTTCATTTTTGATTTACGGTAAGTGGGTCAAAAATGAAACTAACTTAAAAATAACCAAAATTTGGTTCGTAAATCAAAGTTTTCGTGGACAAAACAAAGCATTAAGTTGATGATAATAATACGCAGTATATGCTAACGCCATCATATGACGTTATTTGAAAGCAGTATAAAACCTAATATGGACCGCTAGGTAGCTGATACTTCGAAAGTCAAGCGTGGCACATTTTATTTTTTTCACTGGCACATAGTTGTGAATCCTTATAAAACTTATCACTAATAAAAAGAATATCATGTGACCTCATGTGTAAAGACGGTTTGTTTGTTAAAAGAAACTTGGCAGTTAATTAAAACCTATGTTTAATAACGATAAAAAAATCAGCGTAATTATTTGAGCTTCAAGTTTGTGATTACAAAATTACTCAATAATTCCGATTTAGGTTTAATAAATAATTCAATGCTTAACATCACAAAATAAAATGTTAGAAAAAAGTACGAAATTTACTATTTGTTAAAGATTATTTTCGCTCCTTTATCAAAACATTACATTTTAAGTCATTTGCATTTGAAATGCATTAGCTTACGATACCCAATAAATCGTCCAAGTTTAGCATATTGTAATCTAATATAACAATAGCAGGTTTACCAAAATATGTTTGCCTTACTCAATCATTATACCTTCCATAATACAAGTAAGTCATACTATGTGATCATTTATTTGGTAATTGACAAGGTAAGGGAAAGGGCTTGTGACGACAGATTAATTGTATTTCAAAATGGTTATTTAGTAGCGCAAGGACTACAGCTCAAGATCAACAGTGAATGCGAGGTTGTTGTAACATTTCGTTTTTGTGACCAGGTGATTTTAGATACCTGTATTAGTTTCATAACTATTATTGGATAAACGAACTTTTGCAGCAGTTCTGAATACTAGTGTTTGTTTAAAACATTAAAATGTAAGATAAATACAAATATTTAAATGTGTAATGAATTTTAAAATTTAATGATTTGTAATTCATTTAAATAAAATCAATATGGTTTTTTATCCTAGTAGGTTTCTTCTAAATGTTATTAAATTCATTACAAGCAAAATACGTTAACTTAGATAAAGAAGAAAATAATAAAAAAAATATATTTTTTTTAAATAACAAAATTCGGGTTCCTGAATTGAAGGAATGTTTAAAGGTTCATTAGTCTCTCCTACTACCTCAAACTTTTGAGAAATTCGTGCATCACATAAGATTCCTTAGTAGAAAGGTTATAACTATTACAGCTAATTTAAATGTTTATTTTAATATTTTACATTTGACTTTTTCTGCATTGAAAAAGGTGAATCTTTTGCAATGAAAAAGATTTTGTTGTGCAAAGGTTATTTCTTTTAATTCCAAGGCATGCATGCCGTTGACAGCATAGTTGTTGTAACTAATTTTTTCGATTGGGTATATTTTGTTCCTTTCATGTTTCTGTGGTCTGACGCTAGGTGTCGCCATCGATAATATTTTTCCTGGTTGCGGTCAATCCACCTAGTAGGCTGTTTTGCCGATTGAAAGCACTTAGAATGTGTCTATTGAGTTGCATTCGACATATTTGCTTTAGCTCTAATCGAAACTGAATGACCTAAGCGTTTTGCTACACTAGTTTCACTTCCTTTAGAACAGGAAGCCGCCATATTGTCATATATGATGTTCCTCTTTCCATCCACTACCATGACTGGAGCAGAATACATTGATGCAGAGTATTCCATGTGCCAAATATATTTTTATGAAGACAGAAAAGTAAGTACGTTATCCCCAATGTACATTGTGGCAAATACAAAGTGTGCTCTGAGGTGAACAAAAAAAAAAAAAAAGAAAAAAAAAACGCTTATTTGGAGACTTGGAAAGTTCAATCTTAAGTTTGTTAATAAAATATTTTGTAAAAAAAGCACAATTTGGGAAGTTTTTCTTTAATACAATTTTTAAATACGTATATATTACTATTACTTGGGTTTTCACCAGTTTTTACCTTTTTTAGAAGGTGTATTGGAGGAGGATGAAATTAAGAATTTTCAATTGTGGTGAATGTGCATTTTTGAAAAACTTTTTTTAGTGGGAAACCAATTGTATTTGTCGAATATAAGATTAAATACCATGTGTAGGCTTAGTTGATGGTGTTCTATACATTTTTTTAAATTGTATTAAAGCAAAACCTCACAAATTGTTCTTTTTTCTCATAGAAACCACACGTGAATTTTCCAAGTTTTTAATTCAAAAAGCCTTTAAAAAGAACAAAATACAATTCAGAGAGCTGCATCAAATGTCAACAAGTTATCTCAATGATTAAAATATCATATGTATACATTAAAAAAAAATTATATTCTTGAAATTCTCAAATTAAACGTTATCGTCATTTTTTACTATATTGTGATCTTATTCATTTCAATTGTGTTCGTCTCTTCGTCCAGTTTGATCTTTGTTCTTTCTATAACATTGCTAGACATTGTATAAAATAGGAAAATCTTTAAAAATTGATAGAAATGATCAAATAAGAAAATTAAAACGTAAATTACATATATGTATTACAAGATATCAATAAATATTACAAAAAATAAGTAATACAAAATATATATATATTATTTTAATCATTTATCATAGAATAATAATAATCTTTAATCATATAAGAAACATAAAATCCACAGCTTTCACACAGCTGTTTATTATTACACCTTATTCACCACTTCATGCTGTTTCAAACTATAATCTTTTGGGGTCTCTTTCGAACTGTTGGGAGTCCTGTTTCATCCATGTAGAAATATTTTGTTACATCAATATTGTAGGGGAATGTTGGGCGAAGTGAAATGGTTAAGATAACGTACCTTTTTAAAAATGAAGCAATTGAAAGTTTGTTTTGATAATTACAGTACATAAAGAAAGAAAAATGTATTTCATAATAAAACTTAACTGAAATGTTAATTCCGTTCCTGTCAGTAAATTTGTACCTTCCAAAAAATGTGGGCATATTTCACTTTTTTTTTTTCATTTCAAAGTGAAAAATGAATTATTTTTCCAATTAAATATTTTCTAAATGATTATTTAAAATATTTTTGATCAAATGAATGAGCAAGTAAAGTAATGAAAGTACAAATGAACAATGGACAGGTAAATAAGAATATCAATTAATTTAATGACCGAGAAAAAGTACATGAGTGGAAAAATCAAGAAAGTAAGAGAATGAATAAATAAAGCATTGAATTACTAAACGAAGGGATGTAAATTAATTGATTAATAAATGAATACAATAGGGAATTAATAAATGATGGAAAGCGTAAATGAAATAAATTATTTAACTTTGTCACATCCCTTTGCTCGCCTGTATTTAACAAAACTATTAAGTAAATTTCGCTTAATATTAAAAAAATAAATTAATAAATACTGCAAAGAATATTAGTAGGTCTCAATTAATACTTAAAATGTTAGCAACAAGAACTTTAACATTAATAAAAACAAACAAAAAAATAAAAAATGAAAAAATGAACTTAGAACAAAATGTTTTAATATGAGTATAATTTTTTTGAAAATTGCTCCTATTATCATATGTTTTGATCTTCCAGAGACGACTTTTTCTAACTTGGGTAGTACGTAGTTAGAATATAACCAGATAGGTAGCTCTAAAAACAGATAAACTAGTTCCCCATTTCATTTTTTCCTACTATTTCACTTTGCCTCACAGTCCCCTATTTGTCGACAAGGATCTCCAAAACTAAAATGAACTTATTGATCATGTCCTTACTAAACCAGAGGATCGAGCTATTGAAGCATTATGTGGTATCCTGAGACTTAATGTTTAAACTTTTATGTTTATACGGGTAAAATCTGTTGGACATATTGTTACTATCAGCAACTTGAAATGCCAACTCCAACCAATCTTTGGAATTTGGAACTGATTTCAAAAAGCTCTCCCCCAGTTTCAAAACATTGTTCAGTAATTATTTTTCTAGTTCGGGGGAATGCCTCTCAAACAGTTGCTTTCCATCAGCAGCAAAGCGGCTTTTACCTTCCATGCGTCTTTTTAAGGTTATCTACGGGACTTGTAGGTTGCTAGCACGTTCCATGCTCTCAATTGTCCGCTGGTCATATTTCACTAATTTTGGCCTTTTCTAGAACAGTGAAAGGATTTGAAACTGCATTAAAAATAATTTAAAATAATACTGAATGAATTGTTATTAATTTAAAATCATATTAATTAAAGGGATTTTTCATAAGTAACTAAGAATGTTTTGGCATTTTTATCATATTTATTGAATAGATTTAAGCAATTACCAAAGATAATTGAGCAGAATTTATAATAATATTTGTGAGTTTTCATGAATGAACTGCTTTATCAGTTGCTCCATTGATGGAAACACCTATCCTTGAATATTCTAATAATTGTTACTGCTATGACGATTCATTAAGAAATAAGAAATATGGAGTTATTAAGCTGTCGTATTTGAAAATGCAATCTTTTTAAGTCAATGATCCGTTTAGATTGTCAGTGATATTTAAAGCATGTTTTAACAAAATTAAACTGTCAATCATTAGTAAATGAATAGTAGAAAATGTACCTGTATGTTTAACAATATGATGCATTAGTTCTAGCTCTTGAACGATTCTGCATTAGACTCTTTTCATCGACTAAAACTAATTCTGTGTCTGCGCAGGTGGGGAAGATATCTTCGAGGTTTAATCCTAGAACTGGTTCAATGACGGCAACCTTCCCCTACGCCATTAGTTCAAAAATCTATATTCGTCTTTAATTTTCTCTAATAAATCTAAAAAATAGTTAAACATTAGATCTTTAAACCTTATGTTGTAGAATTTATTTAAGTTCATTTCAATTCTAGAAGCATAAACATATACAGTCAATTGTCGATAACTCGAAGTCCAAAGTGACCTGCTAAAACGATCGAGTTATTGGTAGTTCGAGTTATGGGAAGTTTCCACAGCAAGCTCAAGAATTTGAGATCCGATGAAAACTTTGAGAAAAGGAATATTCGAGTTATAAGCTTCAAGTTATCGAGATTGGACTGTATTTGTATTTTTATCAAAATTTGAAATGTAGCACAATGCAAATAATATCAGTTATGTGAAACTGTATGTCAAACGTGAAAGTAAAAGTTTTACATGATTGTGAGTTTTCATTACTTAAAAAACGTGTCATTTCAAAGCTTCCTCTATTTCTAGCTTGTAAAATAAATTATTTAGCCCCTTCACTTATCTCTTAACTTGTCAACAATCATTCGAGCCCTTTTTCTAGATTCAGTAATAAAATATATAAGAATCTTGTGACATTTTGAAGAATCTCTGATCACGTAAGAGTTTCTTCTCTTTTTGACTCCATCTTCTGATAAGAGAGATCTATTTCTTTTAAATCTAACACTCTGGGATTCTTAGCGAAAGAATCGATACCAAAATGTTATATTGGTACTAAGAGTGTCCCTTAGGATATCCTGAAAACTGGCTTTCAACCAATAAGTAATTTATTCTATTTTAGTCTAAAGTGAGTAACTCTGATTTCGATGCATTGCGAAGTTACATGGATAGAATTTTAAAATACAACGCCTTTCTTCATTTTGTATCGTTTCGGTTGCGTTTTTGTTTTGCTTTTTGGATTGAATTGAATCATGAATGTTAAAAAATAATGAGAGAGTTCAAATTGGAAAACTCGTTTTGTTTCCTTGTTTCATTAGCATTCTTTATTTTTACAGAACACTGAATCAGTGTTAATTAAAAAGAAAAATATAATGAACTATCCTTTTACTCTGTTATTGATAACCTCTCCGTTTTATTTACTTGATTACAATTTTCCTTGTAACTACGAATTATGGAAAAAAATGCCAAACTCTTAAAAAAATGTAATTAAGCCAGGAAGTCAATTATACACTAAATAGATATTGAGACGTCTGATAAAAACTTCTAAAACATTAATTTCTGATTAAAACGGCAAGAAAAAAATGGCCGATAAACTATTTTAAGAGATTTATAACGCCGAAAATCAAATGAATTCAAAAAATTGTCAATTTCTATTCCTAAATTTATTTATTTAAAAAAATAACGTGAATTCAAGTAACTGTTGCAATAATACCGTCAAGTAGAATGGTTAATGAACCAAGGATGACTTTTCTTAAAATGCAGTAGAAATCTTAGAATAAAAGTCGTCGAAACGTTATGTTGAGTAAAATTTTCATCAATGAAATTGCAGACTTTGTACCAGTTTAGGTATATATGGCAACACATACGGACAAAGATGCTGGTTTCCTTGTATTATTTTGAAAACTAGTTGCTGAAAATTGATTTTTAAAACTAATAATGTCGGCAGAGCTGGCACCAAGAAGTTGAAATCGCTCTGAATTTTCTACTGCGTGGAAATATTAGACATTTTTCAATTCGATATCCGTTTTGAAATCATAAGGTAATTCAGGTTTTCACAGCTGACCAGGGTATATTCCTCAGTGACTGTATTTCACATTTTTACCTATAGATATGGTGTACATTTTTGTTATTTCAGTTGTAGAGTAGGAGAATGTGATTGAAATAGATTACAACAATATTAGACTTAATTATACCAATAATTGTGGTTTTAAAGAATAACATTTAAAATCATTTTAGCAGGTGCAAAGTAACTTAAAAAATACTGATTGCTCCGATTTTCCACTGATTTGTCTGTTCACTAGCAAAAAATAAAAGGAAGGTATTTGTCGTAAAGTATGGCCCTTATTGACTGGCTGTGAGAGCAATAGGTTGTAGGGTGACTAATTGTTGACATGTAATGTTGCGTTATTACAGATTATTTGTCACATTGATGATTTCACAGGCTATAATGCCCTAATTGAATAATATTTTCTTGGAATTGAAATACATCAAAAATTCAACTTTTTCTAAAAGTATTTTGAAAAGCGGCGAAATTGCAAAACATGTAGTATATAAGTGATCAACGGAATTTTTTTCTTCTCTCCCAAGTTTAAAAATTGAATAAAACACCATTCCCAGCACCTCTTGTGTGAACATACTTTAATTGTAAATGCATGGACTAAATCATCAATAGCCAGTACATGTATTCATGTCTCGAGTCACGAGATTTTGTCAATCAATCGGCATGTTATCGTGATATTTTTTTTCTCTCAAATCGACCAAAGCGCTAACGAAATAAAGATTATCAACACGCAATTTCAATATAAGATTCTACTATTTTATCCAGTGATAGAGTGGATAATATAGAGTTGAAGTGTTTAAAATGTGGCAAGCAGAGAAAATTGTAATGTTGCATCCCAACAACGGACGTTTCCACAAATTGATCCTCTAGATCATTATAAAGAAATTGAATGTCCTTCCTACTTTAAGCGAAGTAAGCAATATCTTAAAATTGAACCGTTGACGGTAAGACAGAATTCCACACAATAAGGAGCACGATATAATAATAAAAAATCAACAATTTAATTTATAAAAACTTCAAGATGTCATAAATAAATTATCCAGGAACCTATAAATCAAAATGTTATTGTTGAACTTGAATTTTTTTTCAACAATAAAAACAACTGTTTTGAGTGTTCAGAAGATTATGTATAATTCAACCAACACATCTATTGACTGGATAGAATGTTTCAGGCTAATTAAGACGGCTGTGTAAAACGTGTACGATGTATAAGTAAATATGCTGTGGTTGAAGCAAGGTTTTGAAGCAATAAAGAGCTAAAACAACAATTAGACGATCCTAACTTGTAAATTTCAAGTTACCTAAATTTTTGTGTTACTCATGTAATAATGTGAAACCATTTGATTATATAACACCACTTTTATTAATTATGATAAGTTTTACGATGTTATTTCAAGTGAAGTAAATAACAGGATGAAGTGGGTATATTGACTTAATGTACGGGAAATATTCCCCAAAGCTTGGTTTTCGTTTTGTAATGGTCAATAATGGAATTCGTATTTTTTAGTAATGATGGATTTTGCACAGCATAATGCACATTTATTATGAAAGGTAGTGGGCATTATTTTCTTCTTTTGTCAACATAATATTCTTTAAAAAAGTATCTTCTTAGGTGGGACATGATACTTCAAATTCAATGTTTTTCTGAACTTCAAGTCAAGTTTTCATGTTGAAAAATTATTCAGCTCCTATCTTGTCATTTCAAAACCACCCAATGTCAAATTAAAACAGTACTAGTTGGACAGCCCCAGATATTCTATGTTACCAAAATATGTCATTATTACTTGCACACTAGATATAATTTGAAAGTTGAGTGCTAAGTACAAAAACAAGTGTGAAACAAGCAATAAGGGAAATAACCAAAATCAAAGATTAACATTTCTACTGATACACCTTTTTACGGAGGACGGAATACCCCCATTTGATTGTAATTAGATACCATAAATTACGTAGTGGTTACAAGATGCAAAAATCCACCTACAGCTGTGTTGCGAAAAACACAACAATACTATGGTTATAAAAACTTGAATCTTCCTCAAGCAGTCTTAAAAAAACAAAATCAAATTTTGAGAACATTTTTTCAAAACATTTTCGGAAATTCTAGCAACATCAATAAAAAACAGTTCGCTACTATATTTCAACTGCATTTTTGCAGCAGCTAAAAAATTTAATCTTTCGGTACGTTGTCATAAATTGTTCGAACGTGGAATGTAGACATGATATTCTAGTACTTTCCTCTCTACTTTCGTTTGGCAACTTATTTTGTTCGTGACTTTCGTGCTGGGATCTTTTGCCTGGACAAACGCCAAATCAAAGTACATACTCAAGCACATCTTGCATTGCGTAAAAAATGAATATTCTGCTAAGATAAAACGTCCGTATTGGACTCACAAATTTCTAGAAACGAATTCATATTGCTTGATTAAAATTTTTTCATCTTCTACTAAAATCATTCTTCCTTTTTTACATGCAATAAATAATTTTACCCTTTATCAAATAACATTTTATACAAATAAATTTTTCGCATCGATGTGTTCGAGTTTCATCTTGGTCGTTGTCGAATATTTTTGAATGATGTCCTCCTAAGCAAGGTACGATTAACCTTTGAAATTAGGGGAAGCTCGGTCTTATTTCTGGGCCACGGGCATTTTGTTATAGGAAAATTTTCAAAACACTCTATGAACATTAATACAACAATGAATAATGGTAAGTGACTCAGCTTCAGCTGATTCCTCCTTACTGACTGAGACAAATTTTGATTATTACATATGTTACACTAAGATTCTCAGCAAATATGGGAATATTTGATACTTTACAAAGAAAATTAGCTGCCATAAAAGTACATTGTAACAGAGTTGCAGCAAATCCCACATTTGAAAATATCGCTCGAGACCACATTTTATCAAATGTAAGTGTCCTAATTTTCCATAATTATTTCATTCTTTCAAGCAATTTTATTTAGCAAGTACTAAACCTTGCAAGTTTTTTTTTTTTAAACACACAGTTTAAAGCAGCAACTGGAGTTGTTAAACAAAGTTTTACAGTCATATATGCCCCCCCCCCAAAAAAAAAAAAAAAATTCTAAAGTTAAGCTCAAGCTTTCTGAGTCTTTTGGGTAATCAGGCCCTCCTCCCAAGGTTAATTTTAGGAATCAGTTGGATTAATATTGTGTAAATTTTATTGCTAATCTTTGAGGATTTATTTTTATGATCCATGCCTTGTCCATTCCATTTATTATTATTATTATTTATTTATTTATTAAAAAAAAACGATTTGGCAATCAGTATTTCAAAGTTTAATAAGGTTTATATTTGGTGAATTTCAGAAAAAAGGGGACATGACACATTAATTAATGAAAATGAATTCTCTGTCACATGCCATATACCATTCTCTTCAGAAATAAATGAGTTTCTTGAATCTTAACTTGTTTTTTCAAAATAGTTTGATGACTTTTAGAAAATCAGGTGTAAAATCTAGTTTTCTCTTTGTGTTTCTACAGAGCAAAAAATATCTTTTTTGTTGCATACTGTAACTTCAATAAACTTGCTATCAGCACATAATATTTAGGTTAACTTTTATCTTTTGAATGTCTAGTTACACTTTTTGGTAAGTAAGTTAAAGTTTTTTTTTTTCAACCATGAAATAGGTCCATTATTAATTCAAAAATTTGATGCCTTTCCGTTTCCAAAATACTACATCTCAGTTAGTTCACTAAGAACCTATTATGTGTAGAAACTAATGTTTTTTTATGCAAAGCAGAATTATGTCCTTTGTCAAGGAGGCATAGTTAGAATTTTAATATAGATGTAATTCATATGGTTTTATTGATAACGGAAGGACAAAAAAATATGGTAACGGAAGGACATTTTTGGTGCAGGCTAAGCTGGTACAGGCTAAAATTTTAGAATGCTAGTACAAAACAAACGATTATTTAAAGTTAGTAGTCGCATTTAAAACATATATAAGTAATATTTGTATGAAAATTGCGTACTTTTAATTAAAAATTTAACTTTTATTTAAATTTATAAAAAACTGTTTCGTGATTTAATTTTTTCAATTGTATGTGATGAAAATCATGAAAACTACACTTAAAAACTCCTAAGCATGAGAAAATCATTTTGGTATCACATGTTTGTGATATGACAAGCCAGTTCAAGCAGAAACATTTGTTTAAAAACTTGAAATTTATATTAGAACAATACAATATTGAAATGGCTTTCAGATTTGTTGTTACAAGCCACAGGATAGGACTGTTGAGAGCATTGATTTAACCGTTAAACGTACAGCAAAGATATTAGTAAATTCATAGATCAACTTCCAAAAAAATGAAAAAAAAGGATAAAAAAATATACATTCTCATTCTGACACAAAATATGCGCTATTTGAATCCTGTAACAAGTTATGTTATTAAATATAGTAAGTACTTCAACAAATTGAAGGGGATTTCTCTTCAAAGTCAACAGACTGACTTTGAAAGTCAAAAATAATGTTGAAAATAAAGATACAGCTGAATCAAAAAACACCAAATCATAAGAAAATGACAAAGAATTCATTAACTTTTAGACACAAGTTTTCTAATTGAATGGAAGGGAAAGAAATTAACAAAGAGCAATGTTGCACAGGTACTTCATACAGAAGATAAAGAAATAGTGGCATCCTGTTTCAAAATGCAAAATAATGTGAGAATGATCTTCGTGGTCGCTGAGAAAGAAAATAAATGTTCTATGGATTATGATAAAATTATTAAGTATTTAAAGAATTTAGAATTGGCAACAGTTGGTTCAGACTTTAGATATCATTGTTTCATACTGCTGTATTAGATAAATAAATGTTTGTAAGTTGAAATTTATCAAGTTTAATTGTTTTGGACTTCTTGTCCTTCCGTTATCCTTAACAAATACATAATTCATATGCTTAAAATAATTATTTTTTAAAACTTAAAGGTGAAATTGTAATGATCGAACACTCCCTTATGTGCCCTAATTTTTATAGAATTTTCCCTTTCACAGTTTGGCTGAACTTTTGGGGAGAGCATGATAGCGTGAAAATCATGTCGCAAAAAAGTCCTTCCTTTACCGTTCTTTAAAGTTGATTTAAAAAGAAAAAAAGTAAGTTACTATCAAAACATTCTTGAACTTTGACTTTTTTAGCAACTTACTGTGATGCGTATAAAAGTCTATGCATCAGTTTTTTGGAAAAATATGTAGTTTGATATGCTTACAAAAAGAAATGCATCGATTTTTTTGTAAAACTGTCCTTCCGTTACCGCTGGAATTCAAAATTTATATTCAGTAATTTTAAGTTGTGAAATTTGAGGTGTACAAATACAAAATGTTTTGGTATAAAGATGCCATTGCTTGTGAAGCTTATTTTTGTGATAAATGTGAACGCTTTTTAAGTTAAAAATTAAACGTAGAGGCGAAACAGCCCATGTGGAATGGAATATTTTTAGTTAGGTAATCAGTCAAGCAATCAATCCTCAAGTATTGAGTTTTCAAGAACGATTGGAAATCATTTTAATGAACCACTGAAGGGAAAAAAGGCTGGGCCCCAACCCGGGATTCGAGATTGCGTCTGCGGCGTGGATAAGCTAAAAGCTACCACAATACCACTGGGCTTGTAAAAATGCGTGAATATGTTTATAATACATGAAGTTTGTTATCTCTCTTTATTTTTATGCTTTACCGCTTAGTTTGAAAATTTATGGATATTTGTGTGGTTTTTCTTTCGTTTCAGCTCTTTCAGTTCTGGAGTTGGTCTACCATTTTTGTATAATTGTTCGCTTTTCTTAGCGGTTTTTTTTTTTTTTTTTTTTTTTTTTTTTTTTTTTTTTTTTTTTTGAGTCTTAAGATAATGACTATTGAAATTGTTTAACGTTTAAACTTAAACATACGAAGAAATTACGTATGAAAACACGAAACATTTTAATATTACGAAATTTTTTGTTGCAAAAGGAAACACATCAGAAATGACAAACCGCAAGCATTCAGCCGGACTCGATGAAACACGATGTCATGACAGTTGATACGTCAAAAGCACTAAGATTTTCTAACGCACATTACTCTGCGCATGCCGTCACCAGTTTTCAACTATTTACAGCAGCGGCAGATTTCTTTCTGTCCTTATTAGTCACAGTGTCACGGTACGCACTTGAATAAATAACTAAATAAATATATATATAAATAAATAAAATAAATAAATAAATAAATAAATAAATAAATAAATAAATAAATAAATAAATAAATAAATAAATAAATAAATAAATAAATAAATAAATAAATAAATAAATAAATAAATAAATAAATAAATAAATAAATAAATAAATAAATAAATAAATAAATAAATAAATAAATAAATAAATAAATAAATAAATAAATAAATAAATAAATAAATATATATATATATATATATATATATATATATATATATATATATATATATATATATATATATATATATAATATTGCAGCATCTGCAAGTTCCGTTTTAATGCTTCAAATTTATTTAACAGAGCTTTTTTAACGTAAAAAAGTTTCAAATTCAATTTTAAAAGATAAAACCATGTTTCATTTTTAAAGAATCTGTTTTTAAAGAATCTGTAAGACATAACGACTGCCTTTTTCTATTAAACCTCGTTGTCATTTCATCAATAAAATAACCGGTCTTCACAGCGACTGCAAGGATTCTGGTTTTAATATCTTTCAATGCGTCATCAAAAAAACATAGGAACGTGCCTTTAATAGAGCACTGAAGAATAGTATTGCTTCTTTTTTTCTTTCCACAGCTTATGCCGTTCGTGACGTTTCTTCGATTTTTGGTCACGAATCCTTAACGTCTGAAGTGAAACTTAGTTCCAGTGAAGTAAAATCGAGGGGTGAAAGAAAAAGAATAATTTAAAAAATGTTAAGAAACAAAAATTACTTTTCGAACACAACACTTGAGATGAGTTGGAGCCTTAAACCCTCAAGTATTATTTTTTTCTGCACTTTTCTGGAATAATAACTTTACGAAACTATTTGAAAAAAAAAGAAATTTTGGCAGGGAAATAATACGTCCTATGCTAAATTTTGTATTTAGTTTAACATCAGTATTCTGAAAATAAACGGCAAAATATTTGTTTTTAAGACTAAAATGTAGAAATTTTCTCGAAATTTAATAAAAATTTTGTGCATGTTATAAAATGTTTCCAAAAATAATCCATCTAAAAGAAGTATACTATAGGGCAATTCCACAGGAAAGGGGAAAAAAAGGCAGAATTTTAAAATAATCTTTTTCTCACAAATTTGGTATCAATGGAAAGATAATAATTTGAAGTGTATGGAAACAACAAAAATGTGCAGCAAAAGCAAAATTTATTAGAGTTCTGAGGCTTCAAATAAGGTTTTTATGACCATGTTCTTACGAGTAACTTTTTTTATACACTTAAGAATGGCTGTTTGATGTTTACATTATCGAATTTTTCAAATATTCCCTCTAAAATATGCTTCTTAGAACTCTCTAGAAGAGTTATATACAAAAAAGTTGCATTTTAACTGCAAAACTTAATTTTTAGAGATTTTTTCATATAAGGCATTTTTGTAATTCTACGTCCGACACCAAATTGGCTGAAAGTTTATATTATGTAAAACTGAGTGGAGATTTTTTACAAAATATTTTGTCTTAAAATAAAGATTTTATATGCAATTAAAAATAATCTTTTAAATTAAATTTCAAAAAACTAGTTATGCTTAAATTAATGGTCAGAAAAATTTCTACGTCCGACACCAATATTTTCCTAAGTGAAACTAGGTTTAAAAGTATACAAAAATTCCTGGTTATGTAAATAAATCACACATGCTATGCATGCCTTGTAACCAACATCCAAATTTCTTATTTTTTAATAAGTTAGATTTTTCTTCATTAAAATTCTGTAAATTAATCTTCATTTCTTTTCACCCTAGAGATTGAGTTTTTTGTTGTTCACATAGAGATTGCAAAAAAAAAAAAACCTTGACAAAATGCGTCTAATCTCTCTTGTTCTCGTTATAGTATTTTCCTTATTTTATGAGTGAAGACTTAAAATATAAATTTCCTGGAATGGTATGCAGATATTGATACATTAGGGGTGTCCATCTCCCCAAAAGCAACGGGATCCCCCCTGCCCCCTCCCTCCCCCAAATTCCTCGAGAACACCCAGAAAAAATATATTTTGTCAGAAAAACAAAGAAATGTCTTAAAAAACATTCCCTGTAAACAAGTTCTATGACATAACTTGCGCCATGACCCTCCCCCCCTCCCAACATTCTTTTGGAGTTTCAAATTATTTCAATTTTAACAAAATTATTTGATTTTTCACACAAAAATGGAGCCCTGGGAAAAATTCTGCACAGACCCCTGTTATGCATATTTCCCCCCTTTTTTATGCTTAAAAATACCATAATATATAATTCTATAAACAAATTAAGAGTTAAACAGCTTTTTAAGATGTTTATTTCATGTCGGACGTTGTCTGATTTGCACAATCTACGTCCGACACCAACTATTCTACGTCCGACACCAAGGGAAAAAAAAATTCTGCTATTTATCCGTAAAATAATTTGTGAAAAAGGAAAAACTATTCATATTTCAGCTTTACTTTTAAACATTCAAGTAGTCAAAAAATCTGAAAACAGTTCATTGAGCTGAAACTTGGGTTTTTTCAACGTAAGTCAATTTTCAGTTCCCCTTTCATCTACGTCCGACACCATGATGTTTTTTATTTTTAATATTTATAGTTTGAATTTTTTTCAGGAATTCTATAAGTTTTTATATTGTTCCTACACATATAAGTATTGAGAAAAAAATTGGCTCAGTTCATCCATTTTAACTCTGAAAAATATGAACCTTTATTGGTAAATTTCGTGTAAATTCTACGTCCGACACCGTGGAAATTGCCCTATAGTTGATAATAGAGGTTTTTTTAATGTATTCAATATACTGATGCCGATTTAGTAATGTATTTAACTTTTGTTTTTGTGTTTTGCATACTTTTTGTAGGCAGTTACTCTGTTTAACCGTTAACTTATAATACCGTTAATAAACATCACACTAGAGAGCAGGGAATAGCAGCAACATATTAATTTTCTTAAAAAAAGGTTAAACATGCATCCTCCATTTACGTAAAAAACATTTAGATTGTAACAGCTAATTGAATTATTCTTAAAGCAGGTGAAATACTGATTAAAAGAAAAAGATTGAACTTGTTTTGTTTTGGATTTATTTTTAATGCTTTCAATTTATCTAAAGCATGGTCAGGTTATGTATGCTTTTGAAGAAAAGAATGACTTCAAAAAGTAATATTATTACGTTCAGAGCTTAATTTGCAAAGGAGTTCACAGGCGTTCAGCTCTTGTACTATTTTTTAATTATACATGAATACTTAAATAATGACATAATTCAGACTATAAGCGAAATTGAATAAATTTTTGAGGATGTTGTAAACTTCTAAGTAGGTATTGTGCAGCATTCTTATTATCTTATTACTAAATTAAACATAATAGTATTTCAGTGGTATTTTTTCCTGTTGTCTGACTAACAGGATGTTACACTGTAAGATAACGGTAACTTTAGATCAACTTATTTTTTGTCTTAATTGTCCATAAAAAGTTTAGCTTGCAAAAATAAATATACGTCCATACCTCTCCTTGCGCTTTTTTTTTGTACGGCTTTTTGTTGTGCGAACTTTTTTTGTGTGGTGTACGAAAATTTCAATCAGATTGGAACTCAATTGACGGTAGTATTTATAAAACGGACGAAGTTATTTATAATATGAACGAACTTTTTTTATGTGAGTTTTTTTTTTATGCGGTCTCTGTCTACCGCACAAAAAGAGGTTTGGGAGTAATTTGATAACAGTGAAACAAAAAACAAGTCTAAACTGAGTTGTTTTCCATGTGATTAAACTTCCCAGAAAAGTATGGGCAGTATGCATTTCAGTTGCAGTTATTTTTAAAGAACAAAATGACTTCAAAAATTACTATATTATTGTGTTTAGAGCTCAACTTACACGGGAGCGCAGCTCTTGCACACTTTTTTTAATTTGCAATGATTTTTTACACAACTGGCATAGCTCAGACTGTTTACGTAATAAAAATAAATAACTAAAGGCTACAAAATTCCTACACTTTTGTTACATATTGAGCCTTGATTATATAATTGCCTAAATTTTAATACTTGGGAACAGCTGTAAGTCTTTAAATAAATAAATAAATATAAAGGTTTTCCTATATTGAGCCTGGATGAAGTGAATCTTGATCAAGAAATCTTACTGATTAAAGATGTTTATAATCTGTTTCACTACGAAAACTTAAATATTTTACATTATTTGCTTTGTTCATATTTTTTTATTAAATAACTTATTTATAAGTACAAAACAGTCAAAATCATTATAAATAATGCTCTTCTCACCCCCCCCCCACTCTTAAAAAATAAATAAAATAAAATTAAATTAAAATTAAAGAATAACTCGATGATTAATTTAGAATTTTCCTCAATCTCCATTAGTTAAGGGGGTCCGGGACACAAAAATCCTCAAATTTTGCATTTTTTTTTTATAATTTGAAAAATTGCTTCGTTTTTTTTTCTGCTTAAGAGGACGTTTAAATCTTGTTTCTACCTTAAATAGAACGAAAGTTATAGTTATTTTTGTTGCATGCTCTAACGAATGTGTACATAACTTTAAAACTTTAAACGCGTTTTTCTCCATGATGCAATTTTTCCCGATTTCTTGCATTCAAACTCTTATAAGTCAGGAACCGATAGTGATAAAGTAATGAAACTTGGAGCATATCTTTTTCAAGCAATTTACTTTAATTTTTATTCGGCGAATTTGAAAAAAACGTTTACTGCAAAAATTATGATTTTTTTTTAAAAAAATATCTTCGAATTTTTCGAAATTTTTCTTCTAATATTTTTTATTTTTTATTGAATCAATATTTTTAAAATCTCCGAATAAAAACTAAAGCCTAGATATTTGTGCATACTTTTTTGATAAAAAATAGAAAATTGACCAACAATATTTTGAGTTATAGCAATTTAAAGCAACCCCATTTTTTTGAAAAAAAAACTAATTAAATTTAAATAAAAAAATAATTTTTTTTCATATTTATGTTATGATTTTGCTTATTAAATACATGATGAATCAGTTCAAAAAATTTCAAAACTCTAAAGTACATAATAAAAAAAATTTTCAAAATGTGTCCCGGACCCCCTTAAGGCAAAGATGCATTAAATATTTCAGCATTCTTAATAGAAGTCTATACACGCGAAAGGAAAATATTTCTGAATTTTGCTTCATTTTTTATTACAACATTTTTATACAAATTAATATCTATTTTGTATTATTTTTGTTTATCATTTTATTGCGAAAATTTATGCAATAATTTGATTAATGCCAAGAAAAGGAATGTGCGGCAAATTGAAATAGTTTAGATGACTGAGCTTTTTCAAAATGAACAAAATGGAAATTTGCTTTGAAAATTACAGTATATAAAAAATGAACATTGTATTTTATAATAAAACTTGCATTGAAACATTATTTTTTAGTTTTGGCAGTAAAATTGTGCCTTCAGAGAGTGAAAAATGAAATATTTTCTATTCAATTGGTCAAAGTATTGTTTAAAAAAATAATGAGTAAATAAAAGGGTAACGAAAAGATGAAAAGATAATGAGACAATAAACTAATAAATATATTAATTTATTGATTAATACATGAGGAAAACTAAATGAACACAATAAAATAGTCAATTCAGTTAATTTAGGATAACGTAGCATATTTGTAATAGTATACTTTGATTTCGTTGTAAAATTCGACATACTTTATTGCATTACTTTTGTTTTGTTTATGTGTTCTTTTGTATGATTATGCATTTATTTTTGTTATTACTATCTTGTGTTATAAACTGGCCCTAAATTAAGTTCTTTTCTGAGTGGTGGGAGTTAGGCTATTGTTGTATCCTTTACTCCCACCTACTTAATCAGGGATTTTCATATAGACAGGGTGAAATGGATTTCTGTTTAATTTCTTTTTCTTTTATTTTATATGTGAAATGCATATTTGTAAAAAAATATTATCTTGATTGAAGTAAAATGAATTGAATTAAAAATGAATAAGACTATATGTGAAAGAATGAATTAATAAATTAATCATTAAATGAAGGAATGGTATATAAATTATTTAATGGATTAATATGTAAATGATTAAGTAAATGATTGAATAAGTGAACGTATGAACTATTTCACTTTGCTCCGTATGCACTTGACTAATTGTGAAAAGTGTTAAATATACAAATAAGCTACACATAAACTAAATGAATACTGTACTGAATATTAGCAGGTTCCAATTAATATTTAAAATGTTAAATACAAGAATTTTATAATTTGATAATATCAAAATAATTTTTTACTTACAACAAAATATTACATTTAAGTATATATTTTTGAAAATTGCTTCTATTATCATATGTGTTAATTTTCAGGCGTAATTTTTTCTTAACTGGAATAGACTACATATGTTGCTAAATAGTTAAAATATTACTAGGTAATTGGCACAAAATGCGGAGTAAACATTTAACTTTGCCCCACAATATCACTTCGCCCCACATTTCCCTACTTTAACTCAATTTATAAAAATTTTGAAAAAGGAAGCTTTTTTTATGCTGTTTCTCTTATAAAACGTGTACATATGAGGCAAAATCAGTTTCTCATTCGATAATTTAAAATATAGAGGTATATACTGCCGTGTGCAGGTAAACGGCAGTATCTGCAGAAATCAGTTTTTGAGATGTATGAAGAAATGTGTGGTGGATTCAATACTAGCAATAGGAAAATGGTGGAATTAGACGTTTTTTTTTTTCACAGCGGAAAACAAATAAGCGAGCTTGTACAATAAAGATAACGTACAGTAGATCATTTTTTTAAATAAAAAAATTGTAGTTACTGCCCTTTACCTGCACACGGCAGCATACTGCTAAACATTTTTATAACACAGTCGAATCTTTTATTCAAACATATGCGTGCATTTCGTAAAGCATTAACCGAGACTATTTTGCTCTGACATGGACAAAAAAAAGATTCCTCAATTGACAAGATCCTCCTAACACGTCTCGGGATGTTCCTGAATAATGCAAACTACAGATTTATCCGATCATAAAATATTCAGTGACACACAGTAATTAAACAGAATTGTTGCAACATTCAACAGAGGAAGTTAACTAATACGAAACTACTCTCAACCTACATAAATTTATCAAATTGCTTTCTTTTGTTTCTACTATATTCTGTTCCAACATTTAAGCGAAATAGAACAAGCGCGATGCATTATATTCAATAATTAATGAATTATTTTTGATAAAGGCAAAAAATGATTACATGTACTGTAACATTCTCCTAATTCTGTTTTTAAATAACTCGTACAAAAATGTGTGAAAAATAATTAGTTTTAATATTGTGGTTGTCTTTTAAACCCGTCCTTTTAACTTACAGAGAAAACGGTTATTAAGTGACCCCATGGCTTTGTGCTAGGATTTAAAAATAGAAAACAGCTTCACACAAATAGAAATTATGTTTTATGGTAGTATATTAATGTATTTAAGGATTCCTATTTATTTCAAATAATTTTTATACCTATATCTATTTTAATGAAAGTTACAAATCACAAAACTACAAATATCAAATTCTCAGTAATCGTCCATCTACTTGTAGTTATTGGCTATGATATCGAACTGGTATTGGCCATAGTTAAAAGCAAAAATTAAAATAAACTTGACCAAATCAACTAGAATGCTATCCTCGTTTTTCGGCTTATTTCCACGTGCATAGGCATCTTTGAACGAATGGAGAGCCCGAATAGTGAATTTTGACCATCCCTGAAGTAATTCTCACTATTTTCTTTTGTAACGGTGTGTATGTAGTTCACATAACTCAATAATAATATGCCGTAGCAGGTTTGAATTTCATTTGTGGGATCTTTATGGGACCTACCTAAGCAAGTGGGTTGATCACTTTGACCTTCTCAAATATGAATAGTACTGAAAAAGAGGCATAATATCTTGTATCCTTCACCATAAATAACTACTAACGACCTTAGGTAGACGGATTTTCCAAGGACATACCCCGTAAGTACTCGGCAGGTATTTGAGCGTCAGGCTACAAACCCGGAACGTTCAATTCCAAGTCCCCTCTTCAACTAAGTTACCCCTAGTTTGTCAATTCATACAGAAGTAATGTGATAAATTAGTGATCATCTGAGCTACGGAGTCACAGGGAAAACTACCGGCTCTGACTCCTGAAATTTTAGAACTTTCGACTATTTTACCCCCAAACCAATCCAACTCCGACTCTACGACTGCGAACATTAGGCTACAGACCTGTCATAGTTAAGGACTTGGAGGGAAGATGAAAGAAGCCTACAAATGAAATTTTAAAGCTTTAGACTTCCGACTCTGTTTACGCAGCCCTGGTGACCTATTTGGCGATGTTTCATCAATCTTTTTTTGCCAGTTGTTTTCAACAACTTGTTGATATGTCGCCAAAGCTTTTGTTCTAAGATATTTTTGACAACTTGGCAGAACATCCCTGAATTGGCGACAAAAATAAGATGACGCATCCATTGCCAGTTTGGAGATATTGGCCACTTGTAGCGGTATTCCCGTAGAAGCAACGTTACAATTGTTAGACGATAATTTTTCTAGATAATTTTAGTTTCTAACCACACCAAAAGTTTTAGGTTATAAGAAGGTAATGATAAATTGCGCCTTAAATGTGTTTATTGGGCTATATCTGTATTTTTTACAGGAGTGTAGCACCTGTACTACATTACATTCTTTTTCCCATGCCAAGAAATCACAAAACGACGAAATAACAAAGCTCAAATTCGTCTGAATTTTTTAAACACTTATTAAACATGCTGCCCTTAAATATATTTTAAATCTAACTTTTGACAAGTAGATTCCTAGTTAAACTAACCAATAACTGTATAGAGGCTAATAGCTATACCGTTTACCCTTACATTTAAATTTCCAAAAGTAGAACATGCAATAATTTTGTATGCAATATTTTACTAGAAATGCGTTGAGAAAATATGGTTATTTTGTATAAGAAGGAAATAATTTCATTGAACTTTTCTACGAAATTTAATTGGTAAATAATAAACCATTTGGAGTTAAAAGTATTAACAGATTTACACTGTTAAATTAGTTTATGATTCAAAAGATTTGATTTACTGAATCGTAAAATAAGTTTTCCTGGTAATGAAAAAGGCTTTATCTATATTCTTTATTTTAACCAGATTACTTTAGAATGAAAGTATATAAAAATATTTTTTTTCGATTTAAAACAATTATAATGCAAATTTTTCATGCTGAGTTCTAAAGGTAATAAATACGTCGTTAAAGAAAAAAAAACTACTAATGTTTTTAAAATTAAACCACGAAATTCAGTACACACTTTCAGCAGAAATTAATTTCTTTTAGCTCAAGTTAATTTAATTTTACTACAAAAATAATTTAAACAAAGAGCGTGAAATAAGATCCGAGTATAATTTGCATACCTTTCATTTTCTATCTTTGGGCATTTCCTGCATTTGAAATTTTTCTCGGGGCTCATTCTCAAAGAAATTAGAAAGGTTTTGCGAAATTAATCTTTTTATCTAATGAAATTATGCCTGATGTACTCCCCCTCCCCAAATTGTATTTTCCTGGTTCCCTTTGAATCATATGAAATAACATTAGCATTCAGGAAAATTACTTTAATAAGGTTCCGATAACAAGCTAACTATAACTGCATTTAATTCTAGAAAATACTTAAAATTGAATTTAAATGCAGATTAATTCAAATATAATAGCGTAGTTTTCACTATTAGCGGAGAAATTTATAAAAATTTTTGAAATGTACTCTTCGAACGCATAACGGCGATTTAAACTTTAATATAAGAATTGAAATTTCAGTTTTAAATATAACTAACTAGACCGTTTTGGTAAACTTAATTAGGAATTTCTGCAAATGTGTTGTTTTAAAATTATTCTTTTGCAATAAATTATTCATTGCATAAGACAAATGATAACTTCACAGCCTACGGTATATCATGCATCATCTTTCACATTTAAATGAATGTAAAACGGCTTAGACATGTTTTCAAATTAATGCATTTACAATCAGCATTATGGTATAAATTGGTTTAAATTAAAACACATAACTAAAGAATTTACAGATTGAGGGTTGTTTTGCTCGAGAAAAGTATTTTTTCTTCATAGCTACATAGAGATTTGCCTTTATTTTGCAAGCGTAGCAATACATTCAAAAAATTCTTATGTGTATTTGCTAATACAAATCACTTGAATTCTGGTATACAATACTGCCGTGGAGAGGTAAATGGCAGTAACTGCAAATTTTTAATTTTTAATTTTTAATTTTATTTTACTTTATTTTATTTATTTATTTATTTGCATTTTTGTCTTCTATTGTACGTTAGCTTTCTTGTACAAGCTTTGGTTTCCACTGAAAACACAGACGCCAAAAAAAAAAGTCTTAATTCCAACATTTCTCTATTGCTAGTATTAAATCCAACACACATTTCTTTAAATGTCTTGATTCTGTTTTCATCATATGCGCAGTAAGAGGCAATTTTAACCTTTTTGCACGCAATTCAGTTTTATTTAGCTCCTAAAATGATCGTATGGGAGATAAGTGCAGATACATTGTCAAAGAAACGCACATTCGATTTCATTAGTTTTATGTTGCAGTTAGTGTAAAATACTTATCATGTATACGCGACCCTAGACATAAAGTTGTTAAGTTCCGCTCTTATAGAAAATATGTGACCTTTTATACATCACACAGCTGCTGTGGTTTTAATTCGTATATTAAAGATCAAATTCTTATGAAAACGTAAGAAAGAATGATCACTTTATTATATGCGTAAAACGAATTCCTAAAAACGTTAAAAATGTCAATATTTCACTAAGTTTCCGTTATTTCTGAAAATAGATGGCATTTATAATGTTATTCAAATTCATTGAATTAAAAACAAGGTATTTTAAGAATTTGAATAAAATTTGGAAAATACGCAAGACTTTAAATAAAAACTTTACGATCGAGGAATACTAAAAATGCTGAACTAGTCAAACAATATTGCTAATTTCCCCCTATTAAAAAACCTCCCATCATTTCTACTCATGAATAATGGCAGAAAATCTCTCTTTCATTTGAAATAACTAAATTCTAGCACCTTGTTTTTCTTTACGCGTACTAAAACTTCATGTTACAGAACTATTGCACTATAAACTAGTTTTGCTTAACCTTTTAAAAATATGTTATTAGTTTGCAAAACCATGTGTCACACTATGAAAACAAACCAATTAATATGAAATGTAAACAAAAGTGCTTACAGAATGCAGTGTAAAACAAAATTGCAAATTTTAATGGTTTTATTTGCGTAATAAGAATGCCAAATCTAAGAATAAGGTGTTTTTTATTTCGTAAAAAAAAAAGAAAAAAAATATTACTTCGTAAATAAATTATCAACCTCGGGACATTTTCAAGCAATGGGAAGAGCAATAAAGTTTAATGAAAAAATCTTTATGATAACTTCAAGGAATTCTATTCTTAGTCCCTTTCAAAAGACAGTAAAAAAGCACTCAAATGCGCGTTTCGTGGGTATGGTAACTTAGCATTTGTCTTCTTTTTCTCTCTTCATTTGACAGCTCATTTCATTCGTGACGTTTGTCCCATTTTTGATCACGAAACTCAATGGTCTGGATTGTAGCCAAGACGAAGCAACAACAAAAGGGGAGAATGCGTGAAGAAACATTTTCTTTGACATTTAGGAGAAAAAAATTAATGCCTTAAAAAGTGAAGATCTAGGAGTCATTAAAAGAAAAAATTCAATTATTGCACCCATTGGCATGGTACTTTTACGTTAAATCGCAATGCAAACTTTTTCAACTAATACTGTTCGGTATTTACACTTTTAAAAGTGGCTACACACATTTGTTACTTATTTCCTTCAAAGTTAAGTTTTCTTCGTCAGAATAAAAGTAGAAGGGTTTTTTTTTTTACAACTCCTCCATCATTAGTATATCTTTTAGCAGTTGAAGTGCTATTCTTTCTGAAAATACAAGTAATAATAATTATAATATTTATAGTCAATCATCAAAGGAATAATTATAGTTTTACATGCTTAATAAGCGTATAAGTTACATAAAAGGTGTTTTTCAATGAAAATATTGTACATAGTTACAAATTTGTTTTGAAGTTTCTGAGTTTCAAAAATTTTAGTAGTAGTCCCTTTTTATTTATTATGTATAAGCAAAAGGTTATATTAAATCAAAACAATACAAAAAAACTTATACAGTGAAACCTGTGTCAGTGGACCACTTGCGGTGCGATATTTTAGTGATCAACTTAAACAAGGGGCCAACTTACAGAGGTTTATTTATACGAAATAGGTGTAATTCTGTGCCCGAAAAAAGCGGTCAGCTTAACAGATTTTACTGTATTTCATTTTATTAAGGAATAAATAGTAGAAGGATTCACTGCACATTACCGTTTACCAAAAATATATACATTCCCAGAAAACAATATGAGATTTACTTTTATGAGATTTACTACTAAACTTCTTATAATATTAGTTTTACTAGAGATAATAAAATTTGTCGATTTATGAAGAATGATGTTTATCACGAAGTAATAATAATTATTTTTGTAGAGGGGTCACCTTCAAAAATGAACATGAGCTTAAATATTTCAAAATTAAACCCCATTTCTCATTATATATTTGTAATCAATATAACTTTAAACTTTGTACACATTTTAATGAAATTTGGTTCTGCGCGGACTTTGTAAAATTAAAATGACGTTTTGCATTTTTGTTATAAAATATATCTTACCGTGGTTAAGGCATTGTTCGTTTATTTAAAACTATTAATTTAATACTACTACAAGAACATAACTTAGTTATAAATATTTATTTAGTTTTCATTATTAATTGCAAAAACGACGTTTAAAAAGAAACATCTGAAATACTGATATTATGCAAACATTTTGCTTCTATTTTAGGGACCGATTTCTGGACGTACATATACTTACCTTTCTGTTAAATGTGAAAAACACGAAAAAAGAACTATTTTATTTTATAAATTATTAAAAGCTTACGTATTGTTTAACGGTATGTTCTATTTTCGCGTCTAAAACTCCTTAATGTTTGTGATTTGGGTAACGTAAGTTTCGTATTTAAGCTAATGCAAAGACTTTGCGTCGATAACAATAGACATTTCGATCAGAATTATTATATCAATGTTTGTTTTCATATGAATTTTTTTCCTTATTAAAATTACACCTTTATCATTAAAAAAATAAAATAAAGGTGACTCTTGACGCCTGGTTTGATTACTAAGATATCGCTGATTAATAGTTTATTAATTATCGATTTTTTTAATTTATTTTTTCTTTTTTAAACTTTTGTTCTCCAAAATATATACTCCACAATTATAAATGGATATCTTCTTTACGAAAACCCATTTTCAAGGATAATGCAGTAAAGTTTACAATTCTTACTTGATGTGCTTTAGTATACAATGCCTTTCGTTCGTGACGTTTCGTTCGAATATCGGACACAAGTTTCTTATCTGGAGTAAAGCCAAGATAGAAGAAATAAGAAGAAAACAGAAAGACGAACGGAAGAAACACTTCAAAAAATATCAAGGAAAATTACTTCCTGGGAAACAACACTCAAAGTGACTCGGAGCTTTAAAACCTCAAGCCTCGGAAATTTCTTTTATTACATTTTTCATGTAATAAGTCTACGGAGCTAGTGGAAGAAAGAAGATATCTCAAAATATTTGCTTCATCGGATCTTCCTGTAATCTCAGCTGTGTCTACTGAAGCAAATGTTTTCCGAGATTACTAAGAATTCGCCTTAAGAAGCCAAGAGAAGGATTGTTTTATTTACAAACATTGCATTATTTTTAGCTTTAATGTAACAATTGAAACCATTTGGCTGTTCGGATACAATTTGCCTTCATTTACAATAAATCGATGTCGTTTAAAATTACAATAGTTGATAGTTTTAAAATATAGAAAAAATACAATATATGGCATTCTTAACTGACTTAACACTAGAATTACGGGAGGTGTCATTCTGACACCGAGCGAAACTGCTTTGGTCTACAGCTCCTCTATATTTTCACGGATATATTAATTATTTTTTGAATTTTCCCAAATCATCGTTCTATGTGATAATATATGGTTTTCAAGAAATCATATTTGTTTCTGAATCTGAACTAAAGGAAAATTCCTGGAATAAGGACAGTAGGGTGTTTCAAAAAAACCTTTTTTTCCAGCTAGAGTCCAGGACATCTCCGATATTTTTAAGACTTACTAATAGTATTATGCTGTAAAAGTTTTAGCTTCTTACTCAAATTTTAAGAAGATGCTCAATGACCCCTTAATTTAGCATTCGCAGTAGCATAGAAAATAGCCACAAATTTAGAAACATTTAATTTCCCCACTTGTTTTATTGTAAATATTTTTTTATTGCAATGTATCTGCATATTACTAGAGATAATGATAATGTGTGGCATTGTTTTTCCAGTTTAATGTATTTTGTTAACCCCCTCCCCATACTTATGAAGTTTGGGGGAGGGGATTGAGAACCCTCTTTCAGTTGAAATAGGAAGCTAAAATTCTTCCAGTATATTACAATCCACAAGTCTAAACATATGGAAAGGTGCCCTGTTATATAGCAGATTTTTTTTTCACATGTATTTTTGAACCAATTAAAAGGACAGGTGTAATTTAGGAACCATGATTAAAAAAAAAAAAACAGGCACATATAATGTGTGATACTAAAGCTTCCAAATGCGAGTACATCCTTGAACATTTCTTCGGATATACCGTCAAGCGTGTATAGCGTTTTGGTAGGTAAATCAGGGATTCGAGCAAGGGGAAGACGCACACTGGGTTCAGGGGGAAATTTCATTCCGTTTTGGGTGATTCTTGTTCTTATGGGCTTTGCCTTTTTTCGGGGGGGGGGGGAGATCTCTCTCGGCGGGATTATCCGGTAAGGAGTCTTAAAGCCTCGAATGAATATTATTTTAAAAACCCAATTTTGCAGGTTCCACTCCATTCATTAATTCAATTTGAACATAATGAACCGAAGGCTTATGATGCATGAAAATTTATCATTCAACGAAATTCGGGGTAGACGTTCTGGATAATATGTCAAGGGTGCTCTTTAAATATCATCGCACCTCTGGCCAGTGCATGCTCTTTTCTAATAATTTGTTCTTAGCAGCCATAAATTAGTAGATTCTGCGTAAGAAGAGTATCAACATTCATTTATTATTTTTTTTTTGATTTAGCTAAAGAACTCAAACAGTAGTATATATCAAGTGAAAACAAATTTGTACTTGCTCCAAATATATTTATGCAGATGCAAGATTCAGTGGAATTCCAATAGTAGCAAAGGGGGGGGGGGATAAATGTCCAACGAAGACAGTTACAGTTAAAAACACTGTTTGAGACAGCTGTAATGTGTAGACTGTACACAAAAAAATGTATAACAAGCTAGTTTACAAATTTCTGCGCATACGAATAATCTCGGATTTTTTGCCACTCTTTGAAAATGCCCATCTCCAAACGGTACGCATATTAAACTATGTTAATAAAAGTTATTGATTTATATTTAATAAAATGATTCAACACCTCAGACGACACTTGTTTTTCTTTCTGTGACGATATACAGATTATTTATAATTATTTTTTCTTTTTCTTCTCTCTCCCCTCCCCCCCATTATTTAACGATGTCATAATTTCTTGACTTTGTGAAGCATTATGGTTCAAACATTATATTCATTCGACCATTTTTTGTTTTCATATGAATGTTTAAAAGGTTTCAAGTAACTTGTCGACACCCTGTATTATTAGATGCATAAACATTAAAAAACGAATGTGTTAAAGTTCATAAATGATATTGAAAACTTGCATTGAAATTCTGTAGTTGTTTACTTTTGGTGATAAGAAATAGCCGTTTCTGAAATCAATTTTAAAGCAGCTAAAATGAGTTTCAGCAACAAATTTTGTGCTGAGATTGTTGCATAAAGAAGAAGAGTAAGAAATTGGAACAATTGTTATTTTAAAAAAAAACATCCAGGATTCGATTCCTTTCGGTGTCCCATCCCAACCGACTCTCTTTTTCTTTAACGATATTCAGTATATCACGTTAAATATATTTATTTACTGTTCTTAAAACACTTAAATTTATGTTCAGATATGCAATTCGTTTGATCAATCTTCATCGGACACTGCGTATTTACAGACCAAAAAATGACTCCCTTTCTCCCCTGAAAAAACACAAATCCTCAGTGTATGAAAAAAGGCCACCAGGATGACTAACAGTCCAAGTGACAGTTTTTTTTTTTTTTTTTTTTTTTTTTTTTTTTTTAAGAGAGAGACGATGCTTTTACATTATTTTGATTTCTTTTTGGTAATTGTGTTTAAGACACACAAAATACATCATAAAAATAGTGCAAAAATCTCTAACCAAATCAGTCTAGATTTCTTAGAATATGAACGTTATAGCCATGTCAATGACGTGTCCAATGTCATTTCACTGCAAACATTTATTTTTAATTAAAAACATAATAATTTTGCAAACTTTTAAGTTATAAAGCTATCCAGAAAAAGATATTTTTAAACAATCTAAACAAACAAATATATCTGCATGGATCAACCTTTTTTCTATTTGTACAAATCCATTTGCGAAAATGTATCATTAAAATAAAATTTAACGAACTTTTATACGGTCTTTTAAGATAAAAAACAAATCTTGATGTCCAGTTTTCAAAACTTCTCCAACAATTAATAATTTTACGTTTAGGAAAATATAACGCTCATAAGAAAATTACTAGACAAAACAGATTAATTTTTACAATAAACCATACAAAGTAAATATTTGTTTAAACCACATACATAAACGATCGAAAGAAGGCTTTTAAGCTGACATCAAGTCAATGTTCAAGGAGTTAAAATCAATCTTCGTCCTTTACAGATGCTAAAACAATGAATATGAATGTGCTACAAACATTAGGTGAGCATCATTTTACACGTAACGATGAAGGTAGAATACCATCAACTACTGCTCGAGTCGATATTTGTTTGTATGGTAATAATGGGCTTCTCCATTTCATTAATTATACGTACCACATGATTTATAATATCCCGTCAACTGCCGAGTTCCGTGCTTTTGGCTTCAGTTCAGTTTATTTCACTTGTATCTTGGCGTCAGATTGAGCCCAGGATTTTCCTACTCAACGTTGTGGAAAATACGTTTGCAGATTTAGTTAATTAATGACCTAAAGAAATAAATGCATGAATGTGGCTGAATGCTTGTTTGTTTCATTCGAAAGATTATCCGACCTTCTTTCATACGAAACAGAGAAAAGAAAGAAGCATAATTTTGTATGTATTATAATTTTTAAAAAATCTGAAGGAACAAATGGAGTTTTAAAATGAAGTACCTTATGTCTAAGCAAAAATAGTAATTAAATAAACGAAGTAAGTACGAAAAGAAGTAGTGAATATATTTAATTTCTGTAAAAAAATTTTATAAACTTAATGAAGCTGGAAATAAGATACGACTCAATCAGTCGTAAAAAAGTCAAAAAAAAAAAAAGAAAAGAAAAAAAAAGAAAAACAAAATGAGATTTTTCAAAAAGAAAAAAAATCGTAAGCATTGGAAAACACAGATTTCATTACATGTCTAAAAATAGGAGTAACTTACCGGATACATATCATGAAATCCATAACTTGACGCAACATATGCAACCAATGTTATGCTAAAGACAATGAGGAACTAAAAAAAAAAAAAACCCGAAGCATAATGCAAACAAGTATTAGAACAGTATAATTCGAAGATCAAAGGTTTTGATTATATATTCAGGCTATTTGTTCTCTCCTTCCTCCGGTAAAATTAATAAGTTTAATTTGCTTAACGTACATATAAGATGTGTATATAAACATGTGAGTAAAAGGAAACCTACAAGCTACATTGCTAAGAAACATTCTGTAATTTTGTGACCTGTAATCATATTACAGCGAACCAAACCAAGACTTGTAATATTGTTATAACTCGAAAGGAAAGAAAACACTACTAAATTTTCAGGGATGCAGTAAGCTCTGTGAAACAAGTTAAACACAGGCAGTTAACTTTTAAAGCCTTGGTAATGAACTGTATTCGAGATAATACCGATTATATTCGTTATCTTTATGTTTAAAATTGTATTACTTATGAGGAAAAAAAACTTACCTTACATCGGAACTTTTTTTTCATGTAGAACTTGCAATGGATCGCGTTATAGACTACACTAATTATTTAGGTCGTACAGAAATGAATTAAACAAGTACTGGTTTTTCTGGTATTTGCAACTGTTTTGTGGTCTGAAATTTTTATACCCAACTTAGTAAAAGATCACCAAATAGTCGACAATTTATGCCGTCGCATCAGTCTCGATTCGTTTTCAATGCTTCGTTTTTATGTTAAAACTTTTCCTACATTGTGACAAAAGAAACATATTTAAAATACATACAGTTGAAACTCAATGTTTCCGAATGCTTTATTAAATAGAACCATAAATTGCCACAAAGTGAATAAAAGAAAAGGGGAAAATGTGTCACTAACATTTGACAAAAAATACATTGATAATTCTGAAGAAAATATAGTATTTTTTAATTACGCTCACCATCGTCTTTTCAAACATGAGCGCTATCGTATTTTCAGACATGAGGTGAATAGCAGAATCCATTACAGAATTTAATTGGTTCCAGTGGGCGTGAGGGCTCAACAGTCATCAATGAAACACTTTTAAAAAGAGACTGGCAACTGAAGGGATGATCCCCAGTCATAGGGGAGGAGTTACAAAGGACACAAAAAAGGTGAATCGGCCAGTTTGATTTTAAGTAAATGGGCATGCAGATAGTCTTGTCCAGTAATCGTTCTAAAAGTGGTGAGTCCCTCAGCTCTGTAAAGGATGGAAAGACGAGAGCGCTATTGATCACCAGAAAGAAAAGTCCAGAGATTTCCATCAGCCATATTCCCAAGAGAAGAAATTATGCCAGACTTGATTTTGCTTGCAAGAAGTTTCCTGGCATTTCGAAGAGGAACTGGATGGAAAGATGGTTGCAAAGCCTCTTCGGTTAAAATGTCTGCTCGTTAATTCCCGTAGACTCCACAATGGCTAGGGATCCACTGAAAGATGACCTATCCTTAAAGCATAAAAGACAGTAAATGCGTTGTTTACACTCAAGCTCAAGTTCAAAGGGGTATAAATTATAGTCAAATGGTCTGAATCGCTGCCTGTGAATCGACGAAGGTAACAATATTTTCTTCCACTGGTTCACCAATAACTCCGATGGCCAATAATATTGCACTTATTTCTCCATCAAACGTATCCGCCTAAGTGTCACGAGACACAGGAAGACTAAAATATTTGGAGCGAGCAACGTCGCCAGCTTTACCAGCTGAAAAAGTGGCAGATGCATCAATAAAAAACTCGTAACCATTCCTGATCAGGGTATCGCTCAGATAATGGTGGCCCAAAGCAATGGTATACAACTTAGACTGGTGGGAGTCTGACTTTCGAACAGGCTGTACTAAGTGAGAACCTTCATGTAGCCTTCAGAGTACAGGACAGCAGGAACAGTGGTGAAGGTTGTAGCAGATTTAGCGTTACCCAACGTGCGCCAACGAGGAGACCTGCTACACTACACAGAAAATATGTAAAGCACCCTTTTGGAACATCTGGTTATAACTAAAATGGAAGAAAAAGAAAATAGCGTGCATACAGGTGGTGGTAAAAAAAAATTGCATACCCGCGCCACAAAGGAGAGGCATACCATCCCAACTGCATTCAACACATAGTCAAGTATCCCGTATCCCAGATGATTTGGGGATGTATTTCTGATCAAGAACATGGTGGGCTTCAATTGGTGCAAGGAACAGTAAACGCTCAGGTATATATTTGCATTTTAGAGGAGAAATTGCTTCCTACTATGCGGGATTACATTACTTCAGTTCCAAACGTCATTTACCAGGATGATTATGCTCCGTTCCATAGAGTAAAACTGGTTAGTAACAATTTAAAAACCTTTATCCTGCCATTAAACTTAAATTGACATATGGTTAAGTTTTTTTTTCTCTTTAAACTCACACGCAGGTTCAGAAATGGAAAAATGAGCATGGGGTCAGCAGTTTGCCTTGGCTCGGAAACGGCCCCGATCAACGTAAACAATTATTGGGTTCCTTCTGTTAAATACTTATTTCATAAGTTTTGGAGAATTTCACATACATTCTTCGTTAATCGGTTGACCAAAACTTCTCACATAATCCCATTGTTTTGAAAATGCGAGGGTGAAGCATTTTTTTTATGCTTAACAGTTGTACTCATTATGTAAGATCTTCGCACAGACATTGTTTCTTATATTCCGGCTGACGTAGTCCTTGTATAAGTGTCATAAACTTCGGAAACTTAAAGTTTTTCTTTTTTTACAAATGGAAGCAGGTCAATGATGCTATTGTTATGTCATTACATTACATCCCTTTTTGCTATAATCACAGCAAAAGCACAATAAAAATCATAATAGTCACAATTTTGCTCAATCCATTTGCGAAAATGAGACTAATGGTTAACCTATAAATGCTAGAAGTTTGCACTCAGTGGTTTAAAAAAACACTAATATATTTTTCATTTAGTAAAACATCTAAAAAACGAATAAAAAGTTATTGCCTTAAGTATTTTTTCTTACTTTTGCTTTCTGCAATCTACATATTGGAGATGGAAAGCAAAACCTCTCAACACTTAAAGTAAAAAACAACATACTTTGGGATACTTTGATTCAATTTAAATGAGTTTCCAATGTTATTTTTGTTGACATACCCTGTGATCAAAATACGTTTAAAAAAACTCCAAACAAATTGAGTCGCATCATAAAGGTTTTTCAAAAATAGAAAAGTACTCTTGTTCTCAAAGAACCAAAGCAGGCATTTCTTTATTTTCATTACATTTGCTTTGCAAATCTTACGAATAGGACAAGACATTAGCTCATTAAAACTTCCATCTTCGTTTTTTTACCTGAGTTTCGGGCGAGGTTTTTCAAGAAATTGATCACCCTTAAATTTTTAAAGGGCATGGAAAAGGCATAATTAGTTGATACTCTAATAAAAAGTCGAATCTTTCAGTACGATTTAATTGATTTTCGAAAACAACGTTTTCATTAGTCTCATGAGTTTTTTCTTCTTCTTTCTGAAGAACATGAGTTTCAAATGATGTCCCATTTTTTTCTCTTCACAATTCGCATAAGAGATTTAAGATGTGCATTCAAATGCGACTCCAACTTGTAATTGGTTTTTGTTTCATTATGTGATGATTCTCTCGTTAGAGCATTTGAAGTCTCAAGCATTTTTTTTACTCAGAAACGCTGGGACAACTTCTTTACTTTTCCAATAATTTCAATTGGTATTTTTTGTAATCAATATTTTACCTATCTCATTTTAACCCTTTAATTTCTTTCAAGTAGTTTATATAAGCAGCAATCAAAAATGAACTAGTGCTTTTTTTAAAATTTATGTTGTATAAACTCATTAAGGGAAAAAATAGAGTTTTAGAACTAATAAGTAGGGGTACATGTTAAAAGAAAGCATATGTATTTTAAAGTAGTTTTTCGAATGCCTTTCTTAATAAATGCAACATTTTTTGATAATTAAGGTTCTTGAAAAAAAAAGACAATTTGCACTATTTTTTAATTAAATATACAGTTTGTAACAGTTATATTTATACAATCAGTAGAAAAGTTACTGAAACGCGTTAAGAAAAAATAATTATTACCTATGTTTCTTTTGACTTCATTTTCATTTTGTTTAATGATTTATTTTAATATTTTTACAACTCATTTATTCAATTTTCAAATAATAAAAAAATATGTATTTGTAGAAAAATGTCGAGAAAGGAAACGTGTTTATAGAATTGCAAATAATATTGCTTACACTTGATTTGGGCCTAAACGTAATTCAAACTAGTTGAATTTGTGAATATATATACATTTTCCGACGATGGAGTTCCTTGAAACGCAGAAACAACAATGACAACGTGGTTTTTGTAGATAAATCTATAGTTACAAATGGTCGTTCATGAATATATCAACACTTCTTTTATCTATTAGTAAATCATCTCTCTTAATTAATTACTCTAATCCTTGAGAACTTCGCAATGTGAGGAAAAAAAATTCATTTGACTTTCAGGATTTAATAAAGGACTTTCATTTTATTGCCTATTGTATCGTATAATAAGATTTATTTACGTTTCTCCATGCTTACTTTATAATCTGAGAGAAACTACATTCATTTTAAAAGATCTAATAAAATATTATGTATAAATGTATACAGAATGTACTCCATCCCATTTTAGAACTTGTCCCACTAATAAACTAATTCTTTCGTCTTTCAAATAAAATCATCCACGGTTTAAAAATGATTTAAAAATCGAAAGCGAAGTATGATTTTTGCGACCATTTTATCAGGTCTGTTGATAACCGATAGTTCACCCATAAACAAGGATGTTATCGACTGCGATGTGGAGATGGTGAATCCTAAAAGGACACCTTAAATGGCTTTCCATTATCAGAGAGGGGGAAATGCCATTTGCCATTAATTTGTCGTTAGCATTTTCTCAATGCAACAGTCATTTTTTAAAGAATTACTTGGACTCGTTCATCCTTTTTGAAGGATGGCTTGATGCGTAATTAGTCCTAGCTCTTGCCAGGCCTCTAATCAGTTTACTAATAACCCTCTTTACTTCCATTAGCCGATGATAGAGACTCATAATGGAAAAAAAAAGATTTGATGATCTGATTAATTGCCAAGTTCAGTTCTTAGCAGCATACGTTCATCAAATGATAAGCCAGCATGAAAAATCAAATCCCTAAATAAAGAAAAATGCCTGCAAAAAGTTGGACATTTCCTATTCTTCATTTATCATCAAAAACGGAGACTCGTAGCTTTTAGACTCAGCTGCTAAGCACCACCTCGAAATGTTCATGATGTATTTTCTTTGTATAAGACCAGACATTTCTCAGGGGATAAATCTGAATGATGAAGATGCGAGCATTTAACTAATGTGTAAAGTTCGTCTTTAAGTCACAGAATGGTTCTGAGCTCTTAATGCTCGAAGCGGAATTTAAGTAATATTTCATGTCACTCTTTTCATAAATCATAATTCGCATTCAAAATGCTTTAATGTAAATTTATTTTTCTGGCAAAAACAAAACGAAGAAGGAAACACTTACCTCCAGACACTTAACTGTTCTCTTATATTTCTAAAACTATGAAGTGTTGGAAAAATTAGTTAAAATTGCTTACTTTTCAAAGTTTGAACTTAAAAACAAATTAAATTTGACGATTTATTTAAAAAAAAACATAAACGGAACACGAATTTGTACTTGACATTTACATTATTATGTAAATTTAGGTTTAAATTTCGGATTTTTAATTGGTGAGATTGACCGATATCCCATGATACAAGGGAGCCCGTTTGTTTATTTACATTCAAAAGAAATTGTAAGATTTTTGTTGTAAAACAAGAAGATAGATTTTGTGTTAAAAACCAAATGTAGTTATTGGGAAATCTCTTCTCTGTGAACTTAAATTTCGGGGATTTAAAAAAAAATGTAAAAAAAAAAGAAGTGTACATGTTTCCATCGCTTAACAAATGCAAATTGTAGCAACGAAGATAAATTTTATTTCCATAAAAAATATCTCCATTATGCTACATTTTATATTAATAGAAAATTACTCACCTCCGTGAAAGACCTGATTAATGTAATTATTTCTGAGGTGGGAATAAATGATGGAGGGGGTGTCAATTTTAGACAGTCTACCAAAATTATAATTACCAGTTTATTCTCAAATTTACTAATTTGGAAATATATTATTACTGTACTATTTTTCAACACACATTTGAATTAAAAGAATAACTAAAATTTAAGGTGTATTTTAATTCAGAGAGCTTAATTTTATATTCACACTAATCATAAAAATAGCTTATTGTTTGCACAATTAACAAAGTTATTTTTTATATTGAACTGGCCTCTATTTTCAAACACCAAAAAAATTTTTTTTTCTCCAAGAACAAGTTATTTTTTATTTATGAATAAACTAATTGATTTTAGCCCGGCCATTGTTAATTGTTACTTCTAGTAGGCAACACGCTCATGTATGAAGGAAAAAATGAAGATGTTTAGTAAATATACCGCATTTAAGTCATATTTTCTTTCAACCAGAAAAGTTTCTAGTTCCCTCCACTACGAATACCAGACACCAATTTTAAACCCCTTGATTTTTTTTTTAAATACATTTCATTTCCAGATTTCTATAATTGTTTATTTATTTTATTTGCTTTTGTTGCTCGTGCAGAGTGAATCCAATGTTCTGCAAATTTATTTTTTGCGTAGTTTTGTGTCAAGATAAAATTTAGGTAAAATATAGCTCATTTATTTTTATTAGATTAACTTAAAGCATATTAGTAATGAAGTAAAAAAATCTCTAAAGTTAGAATCGTACTAGAACTATCGTCCCATATATATATATATATATATATATATATATATATACACCACATAATAAGTATTCGAATGTCAGCGACTTAAACTTATCACATTATTACTTACAAATACATGGAAATATAGCTTTTGCATCACCTCAAAACTATGCAGCTGACACTTTTCACGAAACTATTGTGATTCCAAGCAGAACAGCACTATTGAAGACTTTTAAAAACTATTTATTTTATGTAAGCGCACGTAAAGTTCTCATTAACCCTCCTGGCGGCGAGCCCGAATATATTCGGAATTATTTTTATATTAAAAGCGGCAGGTTACGAATATGTTCGGAAACTTTTTCGTACTGAAAACGGCAAGCTACGAATATATTCGTAGCGGCATTTTTCGCTTCCCCCTTAAGTCACTCTAGCGTGTAATAGGAGGTGTGGTAGACTCTCCTTCAATTTGAATGGGAGGCGTGTTGCTGTCTGGCGTTGATGGGATCCAATGTAGCTTCTCTCAAAATATCACTACAATGAATGACTCTTAAGTATTTTTAACGTTATTTTGTTATTTTATTTGAAACATACGCACGTGAGTTTAAATAAAACATTATTCAATTAGGAAAATAGGCATCATTAAACTTGAATGTGTATTAAAGGGGGGGTGGGGGAGGGGAGAGGAATATATATACATACACAATTATAAAATCTTAGATGTCAGGTACAACTCTTCCGTCACATATAATATTTTCTCAGTTTATCTCTTTAACCGAAGTTTTGGGGGTAACTGGGCTTGGCTATGTATCATTTTGCGATAAACAACTTAAATTTTCAATCTATAATTAGAATCTAATTCTGTAACTAGTAGTTCTGAAATAATAACAATATTAATAATAATGAAAAACTAAATTTGGAAATTAAACAGAGGAAAGACAAAGGCTTTAAGTATACGAAAGATACATATCTTCTGTATATAATGAAAACATCATATAGTTAAAGATTCGATGGAATTTTTCTTAATCATTTTAGAATGATTTCTGGACCTAATTGGTACCTAAAGACTAATTATTTCTTTTCGATGCGAGCCAGTTTATTTTTTTTTTTCAACAGCATGGGTCAGACGTGAAAAAATGATGTTTAAAAAAAAATTTTTAAATGTTACTAACTTAAAAATCGAAATTTTTACAAGAGGCTTATATTACTTTACATGTCAAGTATCAATTTTAAAGACAAAAAAAGAGATCTAAAAATGAACTAAAACTGGTTTCTGATAAAGTAATATTTTTCCTAATCGATGATTGAAGTGAGGGCGTTTGAAAAATTCTGCGTTTGAGAAATTATAATTTTATAAACATTTCAATCTATGTTTTTCGAAATTCCATTTATTCATGAAAAAGAACACTATTGAATCGTAAATTGTTGCACCATATTATATTAGCACCAAGAAATAAATTATTTATATGCAGTAAAGAATGAGTGACGTTAATAATAAAATAATCAAAACCACACAGCATCCAACATTCATTTGAATTTTGGTGTCTTGAATTCAAGAGACATTTTTCGTAATCACAAATTTCGATAGCAGCAGAGTTGTTTGCTCAAATCAGCAGAGTGGAATATTACGAGCAGTGTATTCCACTAATAAAGTGCAATTAAGAAGCACTTAGTCTTGAAAAAGACTTTTTCTTTTTTTGAAAAAATATCGAAACGTATCCCAGAAGAAAAGGCAGAAAAAAACTTAGTCAACGCTGATAATCAGTGAACGAAATGAAATCTTGCCTCCTCTCCTACTTATAGTTACCCGAACGCATAGTTTGTTATCAGTTGAATGTTTCTACAATACATGACAAAAGTAGATGCATTGAACCTAATCCATCAATAGTAACTTATCAGCACTCAAGTTGTAAGCCTGAACCACATGCACATTTTCTATTGAACTGATCGCAATACCCCGTTTCCTGTCAGTTTTTTTTCCTTTATTCTGGTGCATTTAAAAGAATCACAAGGACCTGCTCTGTCACTTAATGATTTGCTTGCAATATTTTGAAAGTGAACAACTTTCCCCAAGCATCCATTTCATTGTAGCAGACGCATTCATTCAAATTTGAAATGGTCTAACTAAAGTATTGAATGAGGACATCCTTTGTGTAGAAAGAAGGCATGCTTGGAAGAAACCATACTTTGAAAACCCCTTGTACCCTTTTTTACATTTTATTTATTTTTTGTTGTCAAAATTAAGGTTTTAAAAACGTATGGTGTAAAAAGGCATTTGAAGGCGTTAAAAATTAATCGCGCTAGCTCATAACAAAAGCTGCCGAGACATTACATATTATGTGAGTATGTAGTGTGGTTACACAATTTTTTAGACCAATTTTTCTGATCATTTTAAAGATACTAGTGAAGTGTATGGAATAAAGTTAAAAGCGTGTCGGTATTAGGATAAGAGCATTATCCAGGACCTTTTCAAAGAGACTATTTGACAAAAAGTTACTCAAAACAGTCAAACATTGGAAACTTTCTGAATGGAACAAAGAAAAAATAAAAAAAACTTGATTTATTAAAAATAACTATTGAATATTATTCTTTTGTCAATTGTTTGAGGTATTTCATAGAAGTTAGTCATCAAATGTTTTTAATTTAAGCCAGTTTAAGTCTAGTTAAAGATATTAAAGTAAAAACAAAAGTCACTTATATCGTATAAATAAACCTAATGGACGGAAATTAAAGTCATATTTGTTGTTCTCAATACATAAATATATGAACGATCAGTTCAATAAAATGTTGCGTCAAAATATGTGTTCCCTTGTCTCATTATTTAGGAGATATACTTTCTAATTTAGAAGAAAAACGAACTATCCTTATGCTTTCAAATAAGATCCATATTATGTCCCCTTTTTTGTTGAACTAACAGGTTTTAAGTTGCAACTAGGCAGGAAACTACATTCCACAGAGTCTCTTTTGTACTAACTTTGATGAGCAGGTAGGCTGTCGCTCAGTGTCACGCGTCCCTAATGAAGCAGAAGGAACTCCCCACCCACTGCGGATAACGAGGGGGGTAAAATTCGTTTGAGAAAAGACTGACTCTTTATGGGTCCACCTGGTATTTCAGTGGTGACACGAATCAGAAATTCTAGAAAAAAATGGCCGCCGCTTGGAAGGTTAATAATGGCGTAGCATATGTACTAGAACCTAAAATTTTAGATATGAGCATTCTCTTTCACACTGAGTTTAAAAGCTTAGTTCATATGTAAATGACTTTCAAGAAAAGAACCAACCTCAATCACATGCAAAGAAAGTGATGATATTCAGCAAAGAAATTCAAGCGAAACGCCACGAAATTAATATTTTCCACAATAGCTTTTTCTATCATACTTCTCGAATATCATTTTCTTTTATCCTTCGAATATCGTTCTATGCATTAACGTCGCCAGCTATGTCATATGTCAAAGGCATTTGTGGAAATGTTTCTTTGCCGGTCATTTATTTATTGAAATCCCTTCCTCTTACTCTTCAAAGGAAAAAACGAAATCTTTAAGCGAGAACTTGAAAGCGTTACTTAATTTAGGATTCTGAGTCCATTTATTACCATTAAATGCTGCTACAGGGCATTTTTTCGTAGTATTACAGAATTAATAACTTTAAATATCTTTCATGAATCCACTTTCACAAATTTGATATTAATCGTTGGATGTGCGACACGGAATTGAATTTAGATTTGTTTGATAAAGGAAGGAAAGTTATGATTAATAAAATTCTCTAAGCATTGAAAAGCCACATTTACAAGGAAAAAGTTATTTTGACTTATTTTGAATTTAAAAAAGAACAGTTCTGATTTTTTTTAATGACATATTTTTGCATTAAACTGAAATTATATTATTTTGTTAAATTTACATATCCTTTTGACTCGTGTCTACGATACGCAGAACATTTGGTTGAAAATGATATTATTTCATTCTGTTTTGTACCTCGTCCTGGATCCTTTTCTGGTTTTTACAGCTGTGGCATTACTATATTTGCAACTCTTTTTGGAAATCAATTGTTAAACATTACATTGCTATGAAATTAGTTTTAATTTACTGTTTGGTTGCATATAAAGGTATTGGTGTATCTGGTATTTATGCAACTGGTTTATTCTCTAAAATCCTAACAGTATTATGTCCCATGAGTATATTACACAAGGATTGTTTGACTTAGATTTTTTTTTCTTTTTTTTTAATTGTTAGAAAACACTTTTCCGATTTATTCCATTCTTATTAAAACAATCACTCAACTATTATTTTCTACAAAATTTTTTGAATAACCAGAAATCACTCTTTCGGCATGTCCCCATGCGTCTTTCAAATACACTTAGGGTTGGTTGGGGTAAGTGGCATCCCTTCTGAGAACAGTTCGTATTTGAAAACTTATGCCAAAGTTTTGAAACAAAAAATTTAAACTTCTTATCTTATTTATCTTAGACATTATTAATAAACAAAATTTCATCAATATTTACTAAAATCATGCTTTAAATATCCTTAGTGATAGTAGTTTTTAAAAAAATCGGATTGGTGTCCCCCTTACCCCATAGTAAGGAGTAAGTGGGTCACCCCCCTTTTATTTTAATTTAAATAAATTATATATTAAAAAGGGTAAGGAGGGTCTTGCATCATAAAGTATGTAATTTTTTAGTGTGAAGATTTTTTTTGTAAATGCATCCACACACATTTATAAGATATTTACTGTCTTTAAAATCTGTCTCACAGAAAATTTTAAAACGAAAAACAAAACAATTTCATTTGTAAAATTTATTGAAAGCCTATAGGTATATTTTTTACTTTCACATATAAAGGTGTGTTTAATGAACGTACTACAGTTAATTAAGATCAATTTGAGAAACTTTGCTAAAACTATAAGTTGAAAAAGAAATTGGAAACCCTAAATGACTGCGTCTAAGTAAAGTTGGCTAAGGAAGAACCATTATCGCTTCATCCTCAGTAATTATTCCAACATCATCTGCACTGTGCCAATAAAAAGTGTCACTACTTCTATTCGTTCTTGCAAACTCAGCATTATTTTTAAATTTGTATCATTAACTTCCAACATTAGACCTACATTAAATCTTGATGATTTTCTTTCATGTATGTTTTCACAAATACATAACCACCAGCTTTAACAGTTTTTGTAGTTGAACTATCAATTCCTACTAAGTCATCATAGTTGACTTGTATTTCATCAGTACAATTATTTAATCAGAGTTTCTTTTGATTTTGAAATCCCCATTATGATAAGGGGACCCACATACCCCGTATAGCAAAAATGTACGGAGTAAGAGGGACTCCTCCTCTTAAACACTTATTAATAATATTTTAGGCAAAAATTCTTGTTGCTGTATGAACTTTAAGTTAAACTATTCCTGAAAAGATAATTATCATAAAAAATAATATATAACCTAGAAACACTTCTTTGAAAAATGTTGCTTGAACTCGCAAAAAAAAAAAAAAAAAAAAACAGAATTTTTTTTTGATGAAGTGCTATGACCTAGAAAAAAATTTCACGAATCCCAAATATGTGCAAAGTCAATCAATGTAATGAAATTTAACATAATCAGTGCAAAAAAGTTTGAAAATTTTATCCATTTTTTAGTTTTAGGTGGATGACCCACTTACCCCAGTGACCCACTCCCCCCCCCCCAACCAACCCTAAATTATTTAAAATGTTTATATCAACATTCCACAAATTTAATTTGTAGTACTAAATTACGCATACTTAAAGGAATAAAATAATTTTCTTTAAATAAATTTATTTATTTAAATAATTAAAGTACATTCTTGTCAAGTTTGTGCCCAGGTTTTCGTGTCACTCTCCTGTCCTAGGAATGAGTTATATTATTATAGATAAAAAAAGAGGAACCTTTGATCTGATGTGCTACAACGCTGTTTATTATCAACATTTTGCTGGATTCCTTGAATATTTTGTTGATATGAGTTGTCTGCAGACCAAATTAATACTTTGAAGTTCAAAATTGTAGTATGTAATATTTTTGCTGTCACTCTCCTGGACAGCATTTTTGTTATAAATAAAAGAAAAATTTCAATTCTACTCATGGTGTGTAGCTGAATTAAGAGGTTAGAAGAGAAAAAAAAAACATTATTTTCCTTAATTATAATCCTGGGAATACGTAACAGGCAAGTTGTAAGGAAAATGCCAATCTCCCGGCTGAAAACAATGTCTCTCTCCTGGCGCAAAAAAAGTCACTCTCCTGTGTAATTATTTATGCAGCGTTGGCAATACATCCAGTAGAATAGGATTTATTTCCAATACTTTAGTTAGAAAATAAGATTACGACTAAAAAAGCTGACTATGTCAGACGATAAATAAAATATGTAGCTTTAGAAAAATTATATTTCTTTATTTATTTTTCATGTTTTTCCTGTTCAGACGACTCATTCAAAAAGAGTTTTGATGGACATACATTTTTTAATTTCAATGCTGATCGAATAGGTAAATGAATTTGCTTTAATTTTCTGACTTAGAAAAAATAGAGCACAACGTTCTAGAATTAGGTCAATATTTTTCTAAATTAGAGGATTCGAAGTTACAAACAATAGAACAAAATGTGAAAATTGTTATTAATTTGTTGGTCTAGAATTTTAGTATAGCAATTGATTTTTTTTTAATTTGTTAAAATAACTGTCCGTTATTCGGAGCGTAATATATTCAGTGTGAGTAATATGAAAAAAACCTACAGATATAATGGGACCGGGACTCCAAGAAATATTCGTTATTAGGGAATGTCCACTAAGGAAGGTTTTACATAGATTTTATTTTGTCATGCAATAACACTTTTTGATTTTGGTTGCAATTATTCATTTATTACTATAATTAATTTTTTGATAACCTTTGATGAAACTTACTGCTTATCACTCTCCTGGTGTGTGAAAATTTGATCCCCCTATTTTTGGGAGTGTAACATAGTTAAAGTGAATTTTCTCTAATTATAATTATTTTCAAAATTTTTTAAGCATTTTTATTTAAAAAAATGTGATAGGGAAATGTCAGGTTTTTGGAGAATCACCCGTCTTTACCAAGGTTTCAGTTGTTTGAAGCCATGGAATGCACAGTAGAGTGAGATAAATTATTTAAAATAGTAGTTGACGCCGAAGCTTCAGATGAAGCAAAGGGCCAGGAGAGCAGCCTAAAAACGTAGAAAGAGAAGAGCTTATATACAAAAGAATGTCAGATACAGTCAGACAACATAGAGCTATCTGTAAAAACGCGCAGCCACTCGTTTCCTGGGGGGCGATTCGTGTATAGTCTCTTTAGCTTCATCTTAATGTAGGTGTGACCGAGGTTAGTTGTTACACGGGGTAAGTTGTTACATTCGAATTTAAAATTAAGTTAAGAAAATTAGACTTCAATTAGAATTAAGAAAATTTGAAGTTGATAACTATATTTACAGACATTGAAACAATGGTAACTTAATGCTCTCATTGAAATAAAGGACACTAAGTAAGATCACTGAGTCGTTCGGGGTAAAATACCAGCTGGCGCAAGGGCGTGAGATATCGAAAGTAGAACTGAAATTCGGAAAATATTTGCTTTGGTATAAACATGAAAATATTTTCTATAACATCGGATTTAATTCTCTTTAATTATTTCTTTTAGCAGTATGTTACAGAAAACATGGGCTCACTATTGCATTTAAATTAGTTTGGGATAAAAATTAAGATGATCGCAAAATGAAGTAAAAATACAGCTGAGATAATACAGATAGAAACAAGCTTATATTTATATAATTTGAAAAACAATTTTACTAAGAGCTTGCGGCACCTGGTAAAAACTTATTAAAAGTTCAAATTATAATACTAAGCGAAACAAAAATATTTGAAAAAAAATGGTATTTCTGCTGCTTTATAATCAGCAAATACAATAATATGTGCAAGAATTATAGATAGTTATCTGTTACATTTGTTGAAAACTCATTTCAAATGAGAAAAAAAGGCTATATCATTGCCAAGAATGTCAATTTCTGTCAAAGTAGACGTACGTTTGTACTTCAAGAAACACTTTTATTGATAATAAAATTACTTTAACAAGAGCAGAGTACGCTAGTACTTTACTGGAATGAATTTACTTTATGTCTTTTCTCTTACTTTAAAATTGTTTTCTTGAACAAAGAAATACCTTAAAACACTTTACGCCGCGATGTTCTTTATAGCTTTTAGAGCTTTCAAGCTTAACACTTAAAAAAAAAACTAAGGGCAGTAAAACTTTTAGACCTTTTTTTCTGAAAATGATAGATTTTATTTAAAAGGCATCTAAGTGTACTTAATGAGAGTGGCTTACTTCTTAAGGAATCGTAACTTCCTTTAACAAGGTAAATCCAATCAGTACCAGAAATTATACTAACTAAAATGTTAGGCATAAAAACGACTGTATTATCCCCATTATGCGGTGCATAAAAATATAATATGGATATATTGACGTTCTTAAGAAAATAGTATAAGGTCTTTAACCATTTAAGGACCATAAGCTTAGTGGTACATTGTGGTAATTTTATGCGTAAATCTATTAAATACCTAGGTAAATAAGTAGTATGAAATTGAGAGAAAACTGGTTCAGTTGATTTATTGAAAATTTATGGGGAATGTGTGTTTATATGTAGTCCATAAGAGATGCAGAGCAACAGGTGTTTTCAAAGATTTTTTATAGATATTTTCAACATTGTATTAATTTTTCACATTACCTACAACTAATCTTCAGTGCGCATTTAATTATAATTAACTTTTTACATTTTAGGGCTTTGTGGCAGAGCGTGGAAATTTTATACATAAAACTATTAAGTAGCGAAGTAAACAAGTAATATGTCAAATTGTGTAAAATTGGTTCATTTGATCTGTGAATATAATGATAGACATGTTTTTTGTGGTACATTAAAGAAGCAAAGCAATAGGTGTTTCAAAAACTTGAATGATGTATTTTCATCTCAGAAGTTTTGGGATAATTTTTCACATTACCTGCAACTAATCTTCAATGCGTGTTTAATTCAAAAATATCTTTTAGAGTTTATTGCTTGAAGATTAACGTATATTTTGTATTACGAAGGCTCCAATAACTATATAAGGATTTCAAAAAAAAAGTTCGAAATTATTAAATATACAGGATGTTCCGTTCTAACCTGCAATACCTTTATTTTTGCAATAGTTAGTCCTAGATATATAATTCCAATTGCAAAAATGTTAAAAATCAGATGCACAGTTAAGGTATTGAAAGATTGAAGTAAAAATAAAAATAAGTCAAAAAATACAAAATTTAACTTTTTATACGGTCCCAAGGTCCCCTAACTTATATTTAGGAAAATAATCTCCATTGAAAAATAATTCCAACACAAAAAGAAATTCGTTCGACCAATATTTACCGAGATATGAGGCACAGTGTTTTGTGACTTACACCACTTTTCACTCGCCGTCAATAACACCTTTTGGGGGAAAATATAGTGGTAACAAGTGTTTAAAATAATGTGTGCATAAAATGTGGTTTTTCAAATTGTTCGAAATTTTGTCGTGTGTTTTTGCATATCACGGCATAACATTTTCATTTATTTTTGAATAGCAATGAAAAATGTAATGTTTTTTTACTTCGACAACCTGTCATTCTTCTGAAAGGGAGATAAGTTCTAATATCATCTTCCGTATGGTAGGATAAAACTTTGACCTGGAATATCTCCTTGAGTTTTGGTCGCACAAATGTCACGTTTTTTGTGGCAGTAATAGTGTTCAATGGAGATTATTTCCCTAGATAGTAGTTAAGGGACCTAGGGCCCGTATAAAAAGTTTATTTTTGTGTTTTTTGATTTATTTTTATTTTCACTTTAAACTTTCAATATCTTAACTCTGCATCTGATTTTGAACATTTGAGAAAATGAAAGTCTTGCAGGTTAAAACGGAACACTCTGTACATAAAAAAAATACAATTAAAAATCGAATTGTTGAGGTCTGATTTCTTGAAACGCTGACTATAATCGGCTCCTCCCCCAGACAGATCTTATGATTTAAGTCCATGACATTACATCTCGATGGGTTTTAACAATCAATGGTCTTTACTAATATACATCATACAACTCTTAAACGCAAAACATACATTTCAACACGTTGCTAAGCGATTTGACCCAAATGGCTGATAAAAGGTCTTTGAAAATTTTCTTTAATATAAGGGTATTCTGACACAGAGTCATGAAAGCCACTTGACCAACAAAACGTTTGATAGGTAATTTGGTTTGCGTATATGTTTTGTAAAACGCTTCAAAAGTGCTAAATTATACATCTTACTTTTATATGTATCACATTTAAATAAAACCTAGTGTCCCTGATAGCCTAAACCTAGACGTTTTGCACAAGAGGCAACTTAGTTGATTCAACATTTGAACGGTCGGTTATCATAAAGTGTAACCTACTAGAAAAATGAAAGGTTTGCCCGGCTCTTAACACGACATTCAACGCATTAAGCACGCCAGAGACAAATGCAGAACTTTTGATTGATTCAACTAATCGGGACATTGCCAAGCTTTCACTCTACATACGAGTTAACTAGTTGAGTTAACTCGGTTCAGTTTGAACAGCGTTGTGGAGTAGCTGCTCGAATGAATTCAGCTCTTTAGAAGAAAAGTGGGTTTATTTAGTTTGCCTTGTGTGAACACAACACAAAACGTCATTAAACTAGTTGACAGGCAAAATTCTCGAAATAATGATTCAACTAACCGCCTAGTGTGTAGGAGGCATTAAACTTGACCTAGTGAAGCTGAAAGGGATGATACTGTTAAGGAAACATATGTTCAAAATAATTCAAGAAAAGAAAGATTGTAAGTTATCTGAAAAATAAATAAAACTTGTTTGAGTATCCGAGGTAAGAAACACATTTAAAAGAAAATATTTTTGTCTATTTCAAAGAGGCATTTTCGATGCATTGAAAAGGACATCTTTAAAAGACATGAACATAAGTGACATCAAAATGTCAACGTTAAACGTGCGCAAATAGCATTTGTAACTACATGCGGTAAGGTAAATATAAATGAGTAATGACGTTTCAAAGCTCATCTTATCCACATTTTATTATAAATATCACTTAAGTAAATCTCTTCACCGTTTTTGACATTTCCTTTAAAATCTTTTACCCCGTTCAATGTATTGCAATGTAGTGCAAATTCTCTATAATGTATTCAGATACCAAAAAAAACCACCTCATTTCCGAAGTGCCGTAACGTAACTTTTTTTTATTACGGTTAATTTTGTTAAACTGACTGAAACTAGTTTTGAAACGCCATTACCAAAGCATAAATGCTAAACTGGAGAAAGAATTGCAACAACACGTTTTGCGTTACAGGGAATCGTTTTTCAATGCAGGGAATGCTATTTCGGAACTCGTATTTGAATGTCAACAAAGGTAAACATTTCTTCCGCGCAAAATAGCTTTTGTGCAGAAACTTTTGTTATTATTTTTATTTAATCATTTTTCCAGCACAATATGAAACACTTTACTCTTTATATATAGGAGGTGTACTTAAAAAATACTTATTTAGTTGAAATCATTTTAACCCCTAACAAATATTATTTATCATCTAATTAGTACTGATTTCATTATTCAAAATAAGAAATTTATGTGGTTTTAGAATGATGTAATTAAAATAAAATCAATCATTTACTTTTAGAAAAGCTAGCGTTAATTTACTAATAATAAAAGCATAAATATCATGTATTCCAATGTCCTTCTCCATGGATCTCTCTTTTTTTTTAATAAAAAGTAAATCATAGTTAACTTTCATTATCTTAATTTGTTTCAAGTTTTAAAGTTAAAATTTTTCAATAAGCGATTCATAACTCTTACTCTTGTAAAATAACTGAAATAAAGATTTTGTTTGGTGAAGAACAAAGAGTTTTCGCTGAAAATGAGATGATCGAGCATTTTAAACAGTAAATTCTAACATAAATTAGTGACATAGCAACAGAAAATAGTGTCTAATTTTATGTTACTATGCTGGATTTGTTCAACTGGAATATTTTCGATACACGAAAAAAGAATGACACTCATTTCTTTCAACGGTCGAAAAAGTTAGTAAATTCCTTAATTCCTTTTTATTTTTGATCTTATTAACTTTCCATATACAATACCTAGGTTTTAGTTGTAAGGACTTAGTATGATTAAAGAATGGAATTTTTAACTTGACCTGAAAAGAAAAAATCATTTAACTTTGAGAGTGATGACTTGAATCAAGCATTTTTAGATTATAAATCACATAAATTCTTCGGCAAATCATGTCTAGTTCAATGTTTCTATGCTTGATTTGACTAAAGGGAGCAAGTATCAAAGTTGGCTACTAAAATGAAGAATTTCTCGTTTTCTCTCTCAAAAAAGGCTGCACTTAATTTAAAAGTGTTACCGGTAAAACTCCGATAACATTGCCGAAGGGAAATTCGTTATTTACTTCCCGTAGTCATGGTACGTGATATTCACAAAGGAATCGAAAAGAATTTCATTTTCCTACTGCCACGGAAAGTAGATATTTATCATTTTCATTTAATACATTTTTGCTTATTCACGAAGTCAGTCTAAGATAACGTTTTTGGTTTAAAGGAGAAAATATTCTTGTTTCAGCTTCACCGATTTCATTATGGGATGTTTTATTATGAAAGAACTTTTCCTTTGTGAAAGGAAATTGAAAAATATTTTTATAAGAGTAAGATAACATAGTTAGAAAACCCCATTGTGTTTTCTTTCTTTCTTTTTTTTTGTTCTGCCAGTTTTTGAACACTTAAAAAAAAAAGGTTTTTAAAACACATTTGAAAAATTCAATTCTGTTTTTGTGCATATCTTTGAAAACCCTAGAAGTATCTCGAAGATTTATGATGTCATGAAAAGGACACTTAGTGTTCCAGTTATCACATCAGTATGCATCCATTAAAACACTAGTAGATAGGGCATTGGATGCTTTTTTTGTAAAAATATTACTTGAGTGTTTTGCAAACATGAATTATAACTATTAAAAAATAATGCCTCTCTTAAAGTTTAAAGATTTAACATGTTATTTTTCATTTATTTTATTAAATAGTTTAAGTAATTACTAGCCTACACATATGAAGCATTCGTACTAGTCAGCAGTAATTTTAAAAACCGATTTTTTTTCAATATTTTTTAAGGTTACTATTTCAAAAGACAGCTGAAAAAAAATATTGATTGCTTATTTTTGTCAAAGAGGTGAGAAAAGGAATTTAGAATAATCCTTTTTGTTGTTGTTGCTGTTGTTTTGTGAAGTACTATCTGAGTCGCCCGGCTTTGTACGGTCTGCTTTGAAAATAAAAGTGATGACAAGTGACGCGTGTTCAACAATAAGGCTTAAACAAAAACAAAATCTGTGATATTTTCCAACTGAATGCGAGAAAATAGCCTAAATTGGTAAAAAAATTTAATCCCCCCCCCGAATGCAGGAAAAGCCTCAAAACAAATGCCAAATTTTTATTTCTTTTATATTCCAAAAAAAAAAAAATGGCAGCAGATCTTTCTTCTCAATAGTTTGCTTCACGCTACAAATTTTAATAAATGCGTTGTTCAACAATGACCGTTATCAAAAATGGATTTCTAATTGAAGGCTTACCTACAGTTTAGCATGAAATTAGTATAAACACTTATAATTCACGTTCTAATTACCTTGGAACATTGGAACGAATTTTATCTGATGTAGAAAAAAAATATAGGTTTCCATGGATAGTTCATTCTAATTTGTGCGGTCATTTTTTCGCCCTCAGTCAATAGAAAAAAAGCCATTTTCGGGTCAGTAATTAATTTTTTTTTTTTCGGTGTTCGAATCCCCCCCCCTACATTCCTTCTAGGGTGTGTTCAAGTACCTATAGTATATAGATATATACTCTGTTTTATTTATACAGATTATAAAAAGAAGCAAAACCACGCATAAAAGGCACTAATAAAAATATTATTAACGATACTGCAATTAGTTTACCATGCTGAAATAAACGTTTTCTTCTCCTACTTTGATACAAATACTCAACTGTGGCTCAGAACCCTTCAATTAGTTTACAGTATACATTCTTAAAACACTGTTTCAGAATTCTGCCGGGGAAAAATAGTTCAAAAAGCAATCATTTCTTATTTTGTCTCGCTCGACGAATATAATCTGTGACCTCCGAGTTATTAGTACGACGCTCTTACCAACTTAGATGAAAGGGGGGGGGGGTTGGCCCAAATCGGGTAGGTTGACAAAGAATGCTCGAAAATTGTAGTTTTTGGATTTTAATTGCAACAATTTTGGTTTATTTCCTAGCAGGGTTTTTGAATTTCAAAATTAAAAAATGATTTTTGTATTATTTCAAACCCAATATTTATTTATTATCAAACTTTACAAACATTTGAAAAACCTATTTTGCCTTCCCAGGGAGCACAAAGTGGGTAAGCTTAACTAATCGTGATTTGGTACATGTTTCAATCAAACATGAAGTTATAAATGATTAAAATAAATGACTAGCTACCTGCCATTATAATATATATATATATATATATATATATATATATATATATATATATATATATATAT